>NC_092868.1:17556709-17661541 GCF_032062135.1 Pyxicephalus adspersus
AGAATGATCAGGAACACAAAGGATGACACAAAGGATGCAGATGAATTTATAAAATAAATATTTTATGACAATTGTTAGTTTTCTGTAATTTAGCCAGGTTAAAAGAAACTTTTACTTACAACAAAACAGCTTCCTGGAGGGATTTGGCAAGAAATGTTTTTAAAAAAATCTGTTAAGGATCTTAACTGTCTGTTTTGTATATTATTCTCACTTAAACTTTCTAGGCACATACCAAGATGGAGGGCCAAAATCAATGCTGTGATGGAAAGCAATTAATTTAAACTGGATATGCCATCCTCATATATTAACATGTCGAAAATATAGGCATTGGTTACTTACTTTTGGCACATTTGTAAAAGAAAAAAGGCAGAATAAGGGCTCATTCACACAACTGCACAATCTTATTACCACGATTGTATGGCCAAAAACGACTTGTCACTTTTGGAAACCACACTGCAATCTGCCACAGCCACGTGCTAAAAAAGGATGCTAACAGCTCTCATTCTCTTGAATGGAAGCAGTTTGGATTACGGTTATGCCAATGGCAGAACGGTACAGCTTAATGCAGGTCTGAAATGGCCCTAAAGTCCCTTAATAGGCATGGCAGGTGTTAGGATTTGAGATGTCAAAAAGCCCAGAGCAGTAACAATGGTCAACCTAAAAGTAGAAAATCAATCATAATTAACAAAGATATTTTTTTTTTTTTACCAAGCTCTTTTATTTACCTCCTAATGAAGATGCAAGGTTACTACTGAAAGCTATAAAGCCATGGTGAATTTCTAGAATTTCTTATTTCCATTTTAAAGTAACTTTTAATGTATGTTAAGGAAATGAAGATGTAATTCAATGTATTATATTTCCTTAATATTTATTTCCTTTCCACATTATGTAATCTATAAAAAGAGGTAATTACATGTTGAGAAATAAACACCCACAAAAAAAAAAATCAGTGAGACTCATCGGCTCTATTTATAAAACAGGTAATCCGACATTCCCTCAAATTTATTTAATGCCATTGAAACACATCAACTTGAAAGATTCCAATGGAATGTTTGAGGGAATGTCTGTTTCTCTGTTTTATCTATGGTATATAAAAATGTATAGCCCTAAATCTATATAGTAACAGAGGTTTGAAATTAAATTGATTACAATTAAATTGTATGGAGGTAATTTACCTGATATGATGTAGATCCACTTTTTGTATTTATATACCTCAATTTCTGTTAGACTATAGATTGTCACCCGTTTTCCTTTGCAAGTAGAAATAGTGGCCTAGCAACAAGGGATGTATATGATGCATCTGCAACTGGAGCCTTCCTTTTAGGGGATGAGGGCCTACCTTGCCACACATTCACACTTCAAATGCTGCTATACATTTTGATCAGTGGCTACCTCCTCTACAATTTTTATGAACTCTGTCGGAGTAACATCTTTGAATGATTAAATAAACCAGTGTGAATAGGGAATTACAGTACATTTCTTTCATCATTGCTTGCCAAGAGTGTCAGACTTGTGGGGATGACCTCAAATCTGTCACTGCACCAGGGCCTCCAGGGTATGTTTGTCTATGAAACAAAAGCAACAATGTTAACATTAATTTATTTTTAACTGACACTAACACAATGAATACAAAATGCAGGGATTTATTAAATCTAATGGACTCACTTCATAATTGCTACTCACTGCAACTTGTTCAAGCAGTCAATACTGCCTAAAGAAATGATTGAAGGGTAAAAGTGAGAGAGAAAGGATTATGCCTCTTTCTAAAGTTGTCAAGGGTATCAGTGCTGGGGGTGTCACTATAATATAAAGATTAATCCATAAAGAGTTTTGAAAAGTGCATTTACTTCCAGAGGACAGATTGTGACAATCAACAATATATATATTTTTTTCATTTACAGTTAGTGTTTAGAAAATCTGTCAAGCACAAGGTCTTTGAAAACAGGAAACCTGAGTATGTATGATGTATCGCAATTTCTCTGAACATTTTTAGGTTTCATTTGTTTTAGCAGAGTTGGCCCTTGAAACAGGTGCACCATGACAATGCTTTTCACAGTGCAGGTAATTTTTTTCTTTAATTAGGTCCCATCATGCCATTTGACTTGTTAGGGTAATGCTTTTTGCCCCTTTGAAGGGCCTCCTTTCACTATAGACACATAAGAAAATCATTGAAAAAGGTATTACTATTTCTGCATTTTTTCAATACAGTAAAAACAGCTGTGAGTGAGCTGAGTTTACCATTGAGAGATGGAGATAGGTTGCAGCAGCATCAGAATTCTTCAGATCTCATGACCTCCCTAATTTAATGTACTATAGAGGTAATAAAAACTATGGGAAACCTATCTGTTGAAATACTTTTGAAAAGAGTTTACACAGAAATAATTGCATCTGTTTCAAGAGTGAACTAGCAATAGGTGAAATTTGTGTGAAAAGTGTGTGAAATATTGTAATTACTAAGATGTGCAAATCTCTTTAGATGAAATCGGGAAGAATTGAAACCCTTTCTAGGTTTTTACTGTTAGCTGGGGTTTACAGATAAACCTTCCCCTCCTGTTTAATGGAAAACATTGTGCCTGGGACATCAAGTAGGGGATAAAAGACAGTAGCAACCTCCTTTGTAGACCTTCCCTACTCAAAAACCTAAAAAAAAAAAAAAACAAGTTTTGGCTACAGATACCCCTGTAGTACAAAAAGCTATCTAAAAAATATATTAATTAATTGCATTTGCAATTGGTGTACGCTCATATGGAAAACCCTGTACCATATTTTTAGATTTTTCTGTATGTTAACTTGCTTGTAGTGCATTGTCCTTAAATTTATTTGTTGACAGGTATGTTTGCATTTTATTAATACACATATGATCATACCTAGTAAGTAAAATATCTGCACTAACTGTTGATTCTTTTTTTTAGCATTATTTGAATTTAATTATTAGCATTGAATTATTAGTATTTCTTATTGAAAAGTATTGCAAACTTAATTAATAAGGCAGTGCATTTAAGACTCGTACATAGCAGTAAACCACTGCAACTAGTCTGCTTTTTTACTCACCTTTCATCATTTTTAGATAGACAGAACAATTGCAAGTCCACATAGTACACACTTTGAGCACAAGCAACACATACAGGTGTATTGCATAAGAAAAATAAATAGCAAAAAATGCTGTAATCTATAGCAGCAAAATTAATTTATCTTAACATTCAGAAAAATCTTCTTTTTATGTAGTTGCTGTGGGTTACTAAATTTTCACTTGATCTGCATTAAGTTTGTTATAAAGGATTTCTCAGAAAGCAAAAATAGTGGTAAAACTTTCACATTTTGTGTACAAAATTTAGTGGACCAAATTTTATCTTTTTGATACTTTGTATGTTATTTTATGAAGATGACATTGTGACACTCCTTTGCAAACTGTCTTTCAAAACCATTTCCAAATATTGCCTCAATTTGTAACATATTCTATATATTTTATTCACTCACCTGCCCATCTGTTTGAAAATGCTGCTCTTAGGTTCATGTATTGTTTTTGTCTGCATGGTTTCTATTCTGTTTTGGGGTTTTTGCTAGTTGTTAGGCACATGCATAATGAAAATGTAAATACACAAGGGACTTTTAAACATTGATGCCTAGGTATCATTTCATAAAGCTGACCTTTGTGGATAACCGTTTCTCATTTATAGGTCATTTATAAACAATAGCTCATGAGTATTTCTAAGACTCAATATTTATCTTCAGAAAATTCTATGGACTAGCTGAAGTTAAGAGATGGCCCCCGGGGTGAGAAGAGAACCTATCAGTATGCACATAATATGAGTAGATGGGTATCCAAAGGTCTTTGGATGAGTCTGATGAGTCATGAGCAACATGTTATCTTATCCATGCAAATTGTTTTTGTTTCGCTTGGCTTTGACGGAGAGCTGATGGCACTCCATCAGGCTGTAATAAAGGCATGTACAGAGTCTGTGAAGCCTTTTAGAAAAAAAATTGCCCACACTTGGTTAGATCAAGGTTTATGAATGGTAAGGTAAGAAAGAATGCAGAACTCCCATTCTAAAAGGTAACTCAGTTTCTGATGCCCGCCCCATATGGTCAAATAAGAATTGAGAAAGTTGGCAAAAAGGGGCATTAAGAGGCTTTAAGTTAAATCACTTATACCTTTTGGAACAGCATCCAAAGTATACAGAGTACAAAGCACATAAACATAGTAGTAAACACAATAATAATGGCCGTTGGCCAGAATTAAACTATCTTTGAGGGGAGAAATAAGATGAATGCAGCTTTCAGTGTCTGTTGATTTGGATTTTCTATACATCATCTGATAGAACTACCTGACTTTATGGGCTTATTACCCAGCATCCTTTACACTATCCACTGTTTCCCTGATAAAAGCATTCTTCTTTTTCATCCCTCCCTTTGTGTTTAAACACCAATCATCACAAAGTGATCATTCCTCAAATAAGATTCTCTAGTGCCCTGAGGACTTTATGGGATTGTAATTCTGGCCAAGGGCCAATAATGTGTTTACTGTTTTATTTTATGTATCTTGTACTCTGTATATTGTGGATTCTGTTCAATTTAAGTTAAAGCGACTTAACGTCATGCCTTTACCCTTTTTTCCTACTTTCTCATTTCCTATTAGATCCAGATTTATCAAATCAACCTAAATATTTGACAAAGTTGCATTAAAGTTATTGGCTCTTTGATTTTTTAGATTAACTTCAAATTTTCTAAACATAGTAGTGCCAGCAAAATTATTAGGTAGGTTTGGGGCACAGTTGGGAACGTGTGTCAAGTGATTTTTTTTTAACCTTTTGCCAAACATGTTTTTAAATTCATATGCGTTAGTTTGCATTAGAAGCATGCTCATTAGCATCCCATGCTTGAACCTATAGTTTACGTCAATTGATACAACCCCTTTACACGTGTACACTTTTATTCACAAATTGACTAGTGAATTGAAAAGTATTGTATACCATAGATACAGTTATGAATTTAAGTACAACAATGTAAAAACACAAATCCTTTAAATAGCCTGCTTATGAAAGCTATATGTGGGGCTGTTCCTTCTATATTTAAAACAACAATAACCAATAAAACACCACTTGCCTTTCCTCAACAGAGGGGGTTCTCTTGTCATCATGTCTGTAAATATTGATATTGGGGTTTGTTTGGTAGGGTCCGATGACAAAATCTGGGAACCCCCTTCATTATAGGGACCCAGGTTAATGGGTCCCTCAAGAATTAAAGTTCTTTATTACCGGTTACTAATTCTTACAAAGGGTTAAAAAAAAAACCCGCAAATTAACACATATGAACCTAACATTTCTGTGGTCCGTTGAATATATAATTGTGCAAAAATCACACCTGGACTCCCTGCACTATTACACAGCCTTGGAGTATTTATCATTATCATTTATTCATCCGGAATCTGACACATTACCATTGTTGTTTATCACTGATGTGGATTTGCATCACTGGATGATGTGCATGACAATGGATTTTTTCTGGGGCCATAAACAAAGTAATAAAATATTCTAACACAATCTATATAATAATATAAAAAAAATAATATAAAAATAATAATACTGTCATGCTTTTTTTTCACAAAGTAATGTGTTTTGATAATTAAAGAAGGAGCCAGTTTTCCTCCTTATTTGTATTATAAATTTGTAAAATACACAGAACATATAATTTTACGGCATTCCCATGTAATTTTAAGGATTTGTCTTATTTGCATTGTTACCCTTGAGCCACAAGTGCCCCTTTGTTAGGCAATAGTTTTTAAAAGTATAAAAATTTAAAGGGATGGTACCAATTGACTCAGGGAAAAATATTTATAGATCAAAACATTAGGATGCTATTAGGAGAAATTTTGATGCAAATCAATCCCTATGCACTAGGTGTTCTCATGAAACAAAAACCACATACTTTACAAAAAAAATGTTTTTATTTGGAACAAGTTATCACAGGTGCTCAACTACCACAGCTTTTTTTGGGAACAATACCATATGGCAGCCATAGACTTTAATGGAAATCAATCAAATTAATGGTTTATTCAAATTTCTGCAAATCCCACAAATTTTTTTTTTTTTTTATCAGCCAAATTCAAGTAGAAATTAGTTTTGTCAAATATTTTAGAGAAAATAAGGGCAATTGCTATCCCATTCAGAAAAATTTGTATCCGTATCCTATACACCCTTTCACAGGCTCTGACGTGCCAAGTGTGTGTTTTGGTTCAATATAGTACACACACTTTGGGTTAATTATCTGAACAAACGCATGCAATGTCATATCATTACATGAAGGCAGGTTGACTCGGTTTTGGTAAGATCACACCATGCTTTAGTACATTGTTTTTATTTTTGTTTTGTTTTTTTAAATGTTGTTTAAATTAATGCTTTTTAAAATCTATTTTCTTTCCATTTTCCTCCTTTTTGGCGTGGCACCAGTCCCTAATGCTTTTAAACATTGATTTGTCTTCTACAAATCTCTTTTGAAAATATCAGCAAATATGAAGCTGCTTAGCATTGTGTATATACGGCTCTAGGAGACATTCATCCACATCTGTTCAGTAGACAGAATCTTGCAGTTGTGACACCAAAAACATTTTTAGCTTGTGCTATGAACCTAAATGACAAAATAATTAAAATAATATTACTGTTAGGACAACCCAATTAAACACTGATTATTTTGTATGGAGAGGCATAAGTACCTAAAGCAACTAATTAAAATTAAACATTCACTGCTCAAAATATTAAAATCTCGTGGTTCGCACTGAGTACTTCAATTTCCAGAGAATTATTGTTTCTTGTGCTACTTTATTTGATCAGTACTCTAAAGTTTATATTATTGCATGTTAAGCATTTTTGTTACATTGTTTATATGTTAGCCTTTATATTTTTTTTTACGTTTCCCAATTTCCTACCTACTGCAAATCATTAAACAAAGCAAACAGAGATTCTTGCATTGTGGATGAACCACAATGCAGCTTTATACCCATATTCCTTTCTGTGGTTTTCTTGGAATCCCTCTGTTCTAGCAGTGATGCTGTAATTTATAAAGGTTCCCTTTTTAACATATTTTAATATCAATGTATTTGAATGAAACGTCTGTTAATGAATAAATGAAAGCTATATATTTAAAAGAAATCTGTCCTCTCTTTTTAAAAAGTTTTAAAGTAGACATCCAGCCTATTTTGTTTTATTATTTTTTTTTTTTTACATACATACATTCCAACATCACCTGCTCCTTCTACAATAAAGGACCTGCCAATTCACAATTTTTGTAGGTATCCATAAGGTATACAGAGGATCTGTACAAACAAATTACAGTAGGATCTCGCCTATCCGGCCTACGTACTATCCAGGCCAAGTACGGAGCCTGGAAAAATCTTCATTCTAAAATACCAGGGTGGCGCGGGCGGACATCTGCTGCAGTGCTCCTGCATGGGACACATTGCGATGTCGCTGCTGCATGCTCTCCCGAACTCGACCACTGGAGAGTCTACTGTAAATGCAATTTAGCAGTGCATTTTTAACCAAACAAAAATATAACATTTGCAAAATTTAATAGCCCTTTCATTACGTCCTGGAATATTGACTATTGTGCTCCTCCACTTTTTCATGGGTTTTCAATTCTAGGTTTCTTTCAGCGGATTACTTTTTATTTCAGTCTTGAAAGTCATGTTTTAATTGTTTGTATATTTTATATTGGTATTATTTTAAAAATTGGGAAAGTAACATCAACATAATGTATATTTGTGAATACACATTTCAGTGTGCTAATAGTTTACCAATACAATAATTCAATTCCTTAAAACTTAAAATCATTTTATTTATTACCCAGAACAGAAAGCACAGAAACTACATTAACAAGGATGGACCAGCAATAGGGACTCAAGAGTGACTGCCTTTAAACTAAGTGGAGCTCAAGCTTTAATAGAATTTTTTTTTGGAATAAACTGAATAGTTTATTTGAGGACAAGGACCTCAAATAATTGCTAATGTGGTGACCCATCACATTAATATCCACAACAGAATTTGGGTCCTGACCCATAGTTTAAAAATGTTACTAGGTCCCTCACCAGTCAGGCTGCCACATCTAATTTTATACATTTTTAGGTGAATCTTTGTTCATGTAAAATGCATTAGCACAGTAGTTTTTTGTTTTTGACTTTCCCAATAAAGGCCCTTTCAATAGATTTGTTTTTTTTTTATTTTACTTTAATAGGCCAAGCTATACAGTAAATGTTCAGTTTTAAAACTGAATGGGATACTGCATAAAAAAAAATTATAACCTGTAGGTGCAACATACAGTATCTGGAACAGCAGTTAGAGTTAACAGCAGTTAACCTTACTTAAAGCAGAACTAACCCACTAATTTACCAGTTTCCCAAACCTGTTACATTCAAGGCATGTCTCAGGTAATAACTTCACATTTGCCACTGTGCACGTGTTGGCTGGTGTTATAGATAAACACATTAGCCATCCACAATAAGTGGAGGCTAAGATCATACCATATTCAGCTGCAAAGAGTTGGAGGGTTTAATTCCACTTCCAATTTCATTTAAAACTACCTTGTGCAGTGGGTGACACCCTGTAGTGCAATTGCACTGAAGAATCTACCACCTGGTATGGAGGGTTATTAATTAAAGTAAAAATTTCCCCTCCTATCGAACAGTTTTCCCACACCCATTATTCTAGGAATATTTTATATACCAAGAAGTGAAAACAAGTGTGTTAAAATCCTCAAACATCGCAAAAAATCACTGAAAATAATGTTTGCAGACTAAACATGCCCCGGGGAATGAGTACAAAGAAATCACTCCCCATCCTTACTGCAGTCTCACAAACCCTATGAAACCTATGAGAGTTTTATGCGACACCATGAGTAAGTCCTTCTAATAACTCCAGAACTGGTTGACATTTTGAAAAGGAAAGAGCCTCAGCAATAAAATACCCAAACAAGCCTCCCAGACCTATAAGCCAACCCTAAGAATATGAAGTCTCCAGGTGCCAGAATTACGTTAATGAAAAGACTAAATGCTGAAGCCACAGGATAAGATGGTACAAGGCCACTTCATACCATTATACACATCACAATTCCACTGAAAGGGGCAAATCTCTGAAAGCACATTATCTCAGAATCAGAATCTACAGTCCCTTTACCTAAAACTTTGAAATGTCATCCCTTTCCTTCTAGAGTGTTAATATGGCCAATTTAGAGAATGATTCCACTTGTAACTCCTCATGTCATACGAATAACACAGGTCATGGCCCAATTAGAGGAAGTGACTGGACATTGTGTTAGGCCAGCTCGCTGTTTCCTTGGAAAAGATTAAGATGACATACTTACTGTTGAATTAACCAGGATATCCTGATGTACATGTAGAGAGAAGTATACAAAAAATGTATATTAAAGGAACATGAACCAGTAGTCCCCAAGTCTACTAAAGCAAAACTCATAAAAAAAAACAAAGGCCTTTATGGAGTCAGAAAGAAGGCTAAGGATCAATCACTATCACCACAAATATAAAGCCTTCATGTTATTTAATAGACTACTGTGAATAGAAACATCCTATAACAGCATTATAGGTATTCAGAAGCATGGCAAAATACAAAGCTCCACAAAAAAGGCAAATGGGCTTGTTGCAATGCACTACAATAAATGATTCCAACAGGGTAACCAGGTAAAATGTTCATAAATACTACTAGTGTGATTACTAGTGTGGGCAAAATGATCAGGTCAGGAAAATGGGAGTGTCCAAATCAAGGTCTGGTGCCAGGACCACCACAAAATGTGCAAAGAACCTAGTTTACACTCTAGATTCTAGCCCCCAGCCACTGCCTTCTCCATGGGAGAACAGGGACTATAGGTACAAATGAGTGACAGACAGTTATTCAGTGGAAGAGTGAATGGCTAAACATTCAAAGAGACCTGCCAGGGATATATGGGAGCATAGAAAGCATGTGGTCCCTAATTTATGCACACTCTGATGAAAAGGGAATCCCCAGTAATTGGAAGCCCCCACCTCCCTTATTTTATCAAGTAACAGCATCAAATGATGCCTCATCTTGAATGTTTTACAAGATGTTTCAGGTAAGGGTAACTCTTTAAAAGTCCACTGGGCCTTCTTCTGAGGATGCTGACGATAGCCTTCTTAAAATTTAAAAAATCATCTCTGCATAGAACACATGAGGCCTTTCAGATTTAGGGGGCATGGGCCAATATATTTTGTCTAGTTAGGTCATGCCCTGAGGGTGTGTTTAGCACGAAATAACTGGGGCCATCTACACAGATACACTTCAGTCTTGTTTATAATGCTTTACTGAAGAAAATTATACTGAAGAAAACTAACAAATTACATTCAAATAGGCTAGAAGTCATAAAAGATTACATTTGTCAGTACAATCTTAATGCTAGATGAACTAGGACATTTGGAACTAATGCATTATATAAATGGAGTAGTAGACTTTTTTTAGCCTCAAGAGCGATTCATATTCTGAAATACATTGTATTCAGGTTGACTGAATGAGTTCATCAGGGTTCTGTGCCTTTCTGCAGAGCTAATAAGACAATTGTCAATTTTGTTTTTAAGAGAAAAAAAAAGGAGGAGGTTTCAATGTTTATGAAGTAGAATGGGGTTGTGACATTTCACTTCTCATGTAAGCAATTTAAAATTAAACATATACAGCCTATTATATAAGGTTATTATTATTAACCTTAATCCTGATGTAAAGACCATTTCTGGTCAATATTAATGGAAATTTGGCACCAAAAATCCCTAAGAAAAAAAAATAATTATAATCCGAATCATAAATACCAATTTATTAGTAACTCAAAACATAGTTATCACAAACAATGACATTGATAATTGATAACAATGACAATGACATCCCTATATGATGGGTTTCCAATTTATTAGCTGAATGCAACTTCTCTATGCATCTGTCCAGTTACATAATAATAATACCTTGACAGAAGAATTTCCTTTGCGTAATTGCAGGATTGCCCGTTATCACTTCTGCTATTTCACTTGACCATTGAGCCTCTGACTGGAGCAATGGGTTTTATTCCTGTTAGATTCTAATACTTTCCTTATACAAGCATCTCCATAAAACATTGTGGTAAGGTTTCAATATCTAGGCATAATGCATAATAAAACCTGGTGGTGTTTGCTATTGTTGGTTGTGGGTTAAACTTTAGTTAAAAATGATTACATTTTGAAAAACATAGATCTGGAAGATTCTCAACCAGGGAATGTTTTAGTGAATGTCAGAATCACGGTTTATAAATAAATCCCTTGAATTATTTTTATTTAGCTTATTTTTACTTGTTGGGAAAAAAAACAATTATTTTTCTTACCAGCTGAACATTTTGACATTATAAAACAGATCTCCAAAAAAATAAAACATTAATGGCACTTTTTTGGAGGGGGAATATTTTTTCATTTTAGTAGCGTTTTCATACATTGCTACATTAAAAAGTTACAAATCTGGTCAGTGCCCACAAAACCTTCATTATTCCCCTACTTTGAGTTTTCATATACCGCTACAGTGGTAACGGTTTCAGGTTTTGTTTTTTTTTGCCGCAATTTGCCTTAACAAAATGAAATAAATAACACAAAAGGAAACAATAGTGTATGGTATAGAAATATTTTATTATTTAAAACCTAAACCAAATTCCACCAACATAATAAATAGAAAGATAAATAACTTTATTAGTTTCAAGCTATTTGCTCCACAAACATTAGAACCATTTTTCCTGTGGGCATAAAGACTATTTAGCTAACTGTACAATTAAATATTTCAGTAGTACAAAACTATACAGTTAAATTCAAAATATTTAGGAAAATTTATATTTTAAACAAGAAGTCAATAGAACAAAATTCATAGAGCCTATGAATATCATATCTAGACTGCATATGTAGACTGTGTACTAAAACTATAAGCAGAAGCAAGTGGAGGCTCTCTTTAAATTATGGTTCCTCAACTCCCTCAGTTATCTTTGTCAGCAAATGCCCTTTGCCTTACTGTTGCCTATATATATTTTTGGAGGGCTTAGTCTGAATTCACTGCAGGACATCTCAATAATGCATCTCTAGAACATTACAAAATACTAATGGTTTGTGCAACCTTCTGTAAACAAGAAAGCACCTCAATACAAACAGCTAAACAGAAATCTAATGAAGACTGTTGTCCACAGCCTTCCAATGTGGTAACTGAACACAAAAGTTTATGTTGTGTTTTTAGAACATAAAATGAACTGAAATTTCCTTAATGGTATGCCAACTGCAAGAAATAAGCTCCCCTACTCTACACAAAGCTTACACAAGAAACTTTTCATTATACATGAACTTTAACATTTCAAGCTCCGTAAGGTATATATTATTGGGTTCCTTTGTTTCTGGGCCCCTGGGGGGTTCAGAAAAAAAGCCCAAGCAGTGACTTTAAACTAGGGTTAAAAGACCAGGGTCTTTAGCTTTGGATAGCATGGGGAAAATCAGGTTTTTTGTTGCCTGTGACCTAATTGACAAACCTGTTTTCCCTTCCTGTCCTAGGTACACAGCAGGAAGAGAGTGGAAACTCCAGATTTTTTACCGTTATTCAGGGGGCTTACTTTGGAGACACCTGTAAAATGCTAGATATCTGGATGTCATGATGATCAAGGGCATTAATACTCATTAAGTCACCAACCTAGAACTATCATGCATATCAAGGCTCCCAACCTCACATATGGCATGCCTGTCCAATTTGCTTGATGGAGAAATCCAAGGATGGGCATAACCTTCAAGCAGGTAGCAAATCAGAAGGACAGATCATGAGAGAAGGCATGTATATACTTTACAGGCAAAACAAATTTAAATTTTGACACTGGCCTCTTGAAATAGAGAGAGAACATGGCCAAAGAATGTAGCATTTAGCTACAGTGATAAGACAGAATGGGAGCACAGAGTCCCCTGGGATACATATGTCATGCATTTCATGAGGCTTCTGGCTGCTCCTTGAGTGCATGCGCAGAAGAAGCTTTTTCTTTAATCGGAAAAAAAGAAAAGTCCAGCACTGGCCCCCCATCATCCACCACAGGCTGATCCACCACAGGCTAAAGGTGCGTACACACTTCCAATTTTTATCGTTCAAAACGAACGATCGATTGGGCAAAAATCGTTCATAAAAAAAGTAACCAACGACGCCGACGAACGAGGAAAGCCGTTGGAAACGAACGACCGGACCGGCGGATCGGATTGGACGACGATCGTTGAACATCGTTCGTGTGTACGATCGTTCGTTGATCGTCCATGGTCTGAGCATGCGTAATGAACGAACGTTCGTTCACTTTCCTGTCGTGCACATAGTTCCTCTATCGCTCAAACGATCGTATCTATTGTGTGTACAATATCTACGAACGATCGTGTCGTTATCTCTATGTGCAGGATCGGTGCTATACGATTGTTCGTAGATATCGTGCAGGATCGTTCGTCGTTGGTTTTCCAACGATAATAATTGGAAGTGTGTACGTAGCTTTAGTCACCCGATCTTGTACCTGGTTAGCGTGAGATCGGGTGATGTAGGCAGAAGGCAGAGGAAGGGCAAAGAAGATTGTAAAGGTCGACAGATGTGCAAAAATAAAAGTGATTTTTTTTTTTGTTTGTTTTTTTTTAGTTTATGTCCACTTTAATTAACCTGCATAACAAAGTCACACACACTGGTGTTCACCATCTTTTTACCCCACAAATCTAATAGAAAGAATATTTACCAATTCCCATCCTGTCAGATGCAGGGAGTTTTTTTTACCCCAGTCTTTTGTTGCATTTGTTTATTTTTTAATTTAGTAAGCATTTTAAAATCCTTATAGAGCTCCCTGCAGTAAATAGGCGGATCCTACTTGCTGGGTGAGGTATACATTAACCTTGAATATTTTGAACTTATGTAAGCTAGATTGGTCAGTGTCCCCTTGATAAAATATTTATGTGTTCTGATCGGGAATAAATAGGCTGCCATTGACAAACATCTGCGCTAATTATGTAGTCTTCAGTTTTTTCTAAAAAAAAGAAAAAAACACTTTCAGAACAATTTTGCAAAATCAGAACTGAAAATTTCCATCCTTTTTTAAAGTCACTACTAAAACCAAAGTGCATATATAACAGTCATTGGACGACCAAATGGTTATCAGTGGAAACTTTTGTAACAGGCTAGACTGAATTAGGGACAAACAGAATATTTTGGCATTTCTATACACATTATTCAACAGAATGTTATATGGGTAAAAGGGACACATTATTAGAAGAAAAACTCAAAATTTGTAAGTCAATACCATGCATAGAATATTTTATTGTCCATTTTTCTCCTCTAAACAATCCTCCATACGTTCAAAAGTGGCAATATAATCCCTCTTCCAATCTATATTTTCTGTAGTTGTGAATCCTGCATCCTTTGCAACTTTGGACACTATGGTAACATAGCTTTTAACTTTGTCCACATGTAGATCCACCATGAATCTGGAAACAGAATACCAGAAAACATGATTTAGGATTACAAACTATTTATATAAAGCACACAAAACCAATGAAGCCTAGTCATGATTGGAGAGGCAGACAGGAAGCAATAAGTGGCAGAAGTGAGGGAGGAATACAGACAGAGTGGTACAGAGGACAGAGGTACAAGGCAAGTTGAATCTAAGGGAGAGTGGGCACAAGAGATTTGTCTCACTTGTAAGGTCATGTATGAATGGATAATGCTCCCTAATGGAAAACAGGCATGGGCTAAAGGCTGTGGACCATTGAGATCTGGGCTATAAGCTTCAGGCCATTGAGATCTGCGCTCTATTTGTTCACAAGGCTCATGTGAAAGGGAAATCCTTTAGCAAAAACACAACTCTCTTCTAACACACACACACCTAAAAAGATAAGAATTAACAACCCTAACGTTCAATGGAAACAAAAGGGCTTTGGCAAATTCTAAAAAGAAGTTATAATTGTTGAGCAGCCGACCCAGAAGTTAGAGAGAGAACATTAGAGAAGGTCAGAAAGAAATGTGCATTGCTTTATTTAATTTAAAATAAAAAAATTGTTCACGTTTGACCCGAATGTGCGCTGAATATGTACAATAAGCAATTGTAATTCTACAAATGGTTGTTTCTATGAACATAGGCAGGCATAGTTCACTGCCGTTTCCATAAGGAAACCCATTCTGAAAAATACCATGAAGCCATTGTTTGTATTCATTTAAATAGGAAGTTGTAATGTTGTATGAAAGTGAATAAACTAACTAAATATTGGTCACTTAGGACTAACATTTACTTTAGATAACCATCCTGAATGCTTGCATCAGGTCAGTCACTCACTAAGTTAAGTATTCAGGGTTAAGATGGAGCCAATGTTAAAAGCAAGTCATAAATGTTTGCTCTGTCCTCGTCAATTTAATTTTACAAATGCTGCAGTGCACAGGCTGCACCTTACCCTGTAAACATTGTAGAAATTAATTTGGAAAAATATTACCAGAAAGTGTCCTTACTTTGTAAGTTCCACAATAAGTGTTGCTTTTCTGGCAGTGATCTGCTTGAATTCTGGATTCAAATAATGAACCATGCTGGAGAAAAAAAATTAAACACATATAACTGTACACTTGACTATAATCCAAGCGCTCTAGGATTTATACAGATGAACAAAACCAGCATGGTTTCAGGTAGACTGTGCTTGTGCAAGTTAAAAACAAAACTTTGAAAATTCTTCTAAATTCCTTCAAAGGGTTACCTCCTAAGCTGTGTTAGGCTGCCTCTTCATTCCCACTGACAGGAAATACTCAGGTATACAGGACCCATTTTATGTCCTTCCTATATTCTCCTGCAGTCTCATTTTATAGGAAAAAAATGTTATTGGCATTCCTTTAAAAGTAGTGAGACATTTATTAAGTAAAACTAGTCAAGCTAAAATTACACTATACTATACTATACAATGTAGGTGGATTGTATTAAGCTCAAACCACACACAGCTAGTGCAAATGTGCTAGTGAAAAATTAGTCATCAAGTAACCAGCCCTCCCCCCCCCCCCCCGAAACTTTGTTCCAACTTTGTAATACCTACCCCTTAGTATGTCCCATTTTTCCATCACCTTTGTATTATGCTCCAGTAGTCCAACGCCCCTCTAATGATACCCATCTTTTTAGTAACCACCCAAAAAACAGCTGGGCGGGGGTTACTAAAGAGTGTCTGGTGGTACTGTCAGCTAAAATGGGCTGGGGAAACTACTTTGAATGGGGAAGGCAAGGTATGCTTTCCAAATATTCTGGGGACAACCATGAGTCAGCTTACAGCGGCCATCACAATATGAGGTTTGTCACCAGAATATATGGAAAGCACAATCCCAATGACCAAGACAGGACCATTCAATTTCTGAAACCGGTTAGTCATCTGGATAGTGGATATTACAGCAAGGGGTCCAAAATAATAGAAAAAAACAAAAATCAAATGCTGCTCAATCTGTGGTTTTCATTTTTTGGCAAACTTCATAATGCCAACAAGGTAAAATACATACAATTGTATTTTGTTGATGTTCAGAATAATAGTAGTGCGTTTTAAAAAGTTCACTAAAGCTCAAAATCCTTATATTAGCCTTTTATTTCCATACACACAAACGCATTGGGAACACTGCACATTCTCTTCCAAATTAAAACAAATAAAGAAAAGGTAATGTTAGGCTGTTAAAAAAAAAACATTCACTGTATAAACTAAAAGATTTTGCTTTTCTTTGAATGACTAAATATTTAGTTGTAAAACCACAGTTTCTGAAAACTGCTGCACATCAGTGTTACATTGAGTGGACCCAACTTCTGGTACCTGTGATCCAGGGATTGGGCTGACCACTTGTTGAAACACCCATAGTATAAGAAACATACCCATATTATTATGCTTGCACCACCATGCTTCACCATCTCTACAGTATGCTGTAGCTTGAATTTAGTGTTTGAAGGTCATCTGACAAACTGTATTGCCCCTGGGCACAAAAAAATCAATATTGCTTTCATCAAACCCCAAACGTTGAGTGATTTTTCTTTTTAGGACAGTCAATATGTTCTTTGGCAAACTGTAACCTCTTCAGCACATGCCTTTTTTTAACACTTGGATCTTGCAGGGGCTTTTTGTTGACAGCTAGGCCTCACAGGCGACTGTAACAATACTCACAAGCATTTGATCTTCGTGGAGCTGATCATTGGCGGAGTCTTTGCCATTTTGGCTATTCTTCCATCCATTCAAATGGCACTGCCATTTGAATGGGTTTGAAATCATTTTGCCTGAGCAGCCTATCATTTTCTGCCCTTTATGGGTTTCCCTCTCCAAATTATTAATCAACGTACCCTGTTCTTCTGAACAATGTCTGGAACAACCTATTTTATTCAGATTTGCAGAGAGAAAAGCACTATTACCAGCATGTACAACATTTGCTGCCTTCATTAAATAAGGGTCGTAACAGACACCTGTTTTTTTCACAGAATGAATGATCTCACTAATTGAATTTTACACTGCTGTTTTGAACAACCAACATTTTCTCCCCCAAACTTTCTGTAAAGGAGTAATACAACATTTTATACATTTTTCTCATGTTTTGATTCTGGAATAGAATGTGCAGTGTTCCCAATGCAACTGTGTGTATGGAAATAAAAGCTGCTTGTATTTTGAACACAACAGTAAAACAGAATTACTACTAAATATTTGGGAGGATGGCTCAAATCCCCAATAGGGTTACCCAATGGTTGGTGGGGAATTTCAAAGCAATAAACTAAAGAAAGTTAAACACACAATTAAGACATAAAGTAAAGACTAAACCTGAAGTATCAACCCATTTTGTTACCTGCAAGAGAAGTAGACCAGGTTGAAAAGATTAAGAAGTTTGCTTCTTCTGTGAAGTTCATTGACCCAGCTGAGAGGCAGAAAATATATCTTAACATTGTCAATCTTCATAAAATCTGATACAGAATAAAAATAAATAAATAAGATTACAGGACCAAGTTGTATGCATGCAAATAAAAAGATATACTCAGCCCTTCACTTACTTTCTACACAATCCTTCACAAACTGCTCATGCCTGTTGCTAAATCATTTTAAAGGGTTGGCCTTTTAAAGCAATTTAGTGCATGCTTGGGCAGCAGGGTGGCTCAGTGGTTAGCACTCTGGCCATTGCAACTCTGGGTTCCAGGTTCGAATCTCAGCCAGGACACTATCTGCATGGAGCTTGCAGGTTTTCACCGTGTTTACATGGATTTCCTCCAGGAACTACGGTTTACTCTCATGTTCCAAAAACATGCAGTTAGGTTAATTGGCTTCCCCCCAAAATTGTCCTTAGACTGTATTAAAGACATATGACTATGGTAAATCATTAGATTGTGAGCCCCCTCTGAGGGACAGCTAGTGACATGACTATGGACTTTGTACAGCGCTGGGTAATATACTATATAGCACTATATACATACTGTGTTGTAGACATAATAATGCTTTACCACTTTTTTATGCTTTAACTAATTGTAGACACTGGGCTTGCAACAGGCGCATTGTAAAAAATAGGACCAAATTTACAGGGTGTTTGCATTATGCACTAGTCTTCCTACATTGCATTGAATCTTGCAATGGGGCACTTTCACCTTGGGTACAAGGGGATTTAGTTCTAGAATGCATGCCAAATATATTTTATAAGCAAAAAAAATTACTAGTTTGGCTGAAATCCTCATGATCTGTACTTCCATTTGTTTTCTCTCGGATAGTAGCTTCGGGTATAGGAGCGCCAGATTCATTACAAGCATTATCGTCATCTGCCTCATCTTTACTCAGTACTGGTGGAGAGTATTTCTGTCCAGTGACCAACTCATGAAACATTGATGTGATGTTGAATTTTGACAGATCTTGAGCAGTCTAAGAAAGATAGAAAAAGCACAACTTAAAATCCTTAGGCTAGAATGCTTTTTAAAAGTACAAAATGTATCATAAAAAGGGTTTTGCGCAATATAAATATAACAGTTCAAAAGTAATAATCCATTTATGGAAACACACACACACGTGATCCACAGCTGGTGGGCTTGCAGAAACTATATATGTTTAAGTAATTCTCCTACTGATGGGTTTACATAAAACCTTCCAGAATCTGCAATTCGTAGAAAATATTTTTAAAACCCTGAACCACATAACTTGTTAAAAATCTGGGGGGAAAGGGGGTATAAAGTGGGATAAAAAAAAAAGGGGGTAGTGTTTTTTTCTTATTCTTTCTATCTTCATAGACCTCAAACACCAGAAATCAGACATAAAATCTAACCTTTGTATGCACACCATTGGCAGTCTTCAGCAAACTCTTCGCTTCAGTTTCTATGCCATATGCTATGTAAGGACTTGTAATGATGTCTCCCCAGTAACCTCGAGCACGGACCTTCCCACATCTCTAGAAAAGTCAGAGTATATTTATGCAATTTAAATGACATAGATATAACCAAAATGACAGCGAACTCCGCCCCAGTAGATTTTCTGAAGTATCCAAATAATCAACAGCATTTGCCTTTTAAAAAAAGATCATTTTTCATCTTCTAAATTTCCTAGGGCTCCTATACAAGTATTTCACCAGGAAACAAATAAGAAAATAAAAAAACATGTATATGAGATGCAAAGAGTGCCAAAATTCACATCTCTCTTCCATTGCTTAAGGCCCTCCAGACGCAGTTGCACTGACCACTTTTTCATGTAACATCTTGTTAAGATGGGGAAGAAGTTGATGAATGGGAATGTCTAGAGCAGCAGTCGCCAACCTCTCAGACCTCACGGACCACTAAATTCATCATTTTAAATCTTGCGGACTATCAATATGAGTTTTTTTGAAAAGATAAATACATTTGTAAAATCATCATCCTCTAATGGTGCCTGACAAGGACTGTGGAGACTCCGATTCATTGATCAGCTCACAGTTAAGTGAAGCATTACTATTGTTACTATTATCATTAGTTGCATTATCTTTGGTATTACTAAAAAAAAACAAAATATTTGTTTGCTTTTTCTCACTCATTATGGGTTTATTTCATTCGAATCTAAGACCAAACAAGAAGTGATAGTTATTGAAGTCAAACTATTTAATTTCAATAAATATAACAAAAGAAAATATAAAGTTAAGGTCATACTTACCTAAAAGAGCATCTGAGAAATAAATAAAATAAAACAATCAGAAGAAAATCATTATTCGCGGAGCAGGGCGATTGTTGTAATGGTCAAAACAATACTGAAGCATACAGCTCGGCAACGGCTGCCTCATACAACTAAGGACTACACTGACGTCACGCTATGCCTCCCTTGTTTTTCTGTCTCTAGTACAGTTTATAAATTTAGAGCAAAATAAGCTGAAAATTGTCATTCAGAATATAAGATTATATTTGTTTTAATAATAAAATTGCAAATATTGTCCAAATTTTTCTGTGGACGACCAACATGGACCACTGGCCTAGAGAAATACACCACAACAAACTTACTTTTTAAAGAACAAATTACGGGGTCATCATCATTATACATTTTACATCTTCATGTGCATCTGACCTAAGCATGTACATGCATATGTAATCGATCAAATGCTCATTTCACAAAATAAAATATGAATGAGGATGACAACCACAGAGCTTGTTCATTCAGAAGGTGTTTGCAGTGGCAGCTCACAAATTACTAGTAATGCAACACCCTTTCTCCCTGAATTAGTTCAAGTACATAACAGCAACAGTACCAAGTAACCAGCCAGTTCTAATATGTATAGCTGATCCAAAGAAAACATCATAGGTTTAACCTTGGGTCTCAGGCATGCGGATGAGTCAGTATAAGAATCACGGCATTGCTACGGTTTTATAAGCATCATATACATATAGTGGAGGCTGCATCCAGGCATGGTCAGTTCAACTTTTGGTCCTATTCCTACACTCATTTGATGTAGATCCTGTTCTATATTCTGGAACTTGTCCTGAGGAAGCAGTGATGTTTTAAACGGTTAAATACATAGATGATTGTTTATTGAACAGGCTCTGAAAAATAGGCAAAATGCATCAGCATATACACCACTCATCCATATATTCATTTTATTATAAATCGTTTGGAATAAATACATTTCTGTTCTAACACAAATTTGAAATGTAACTGTATTGAAAGTACTGCATGTTGAGCATAGCCCATTTTATGGGTTTAATTTTTTTTTTTTTTTTTTTGGGGGGGGGGGGGTTTCTCTCTGAAGAAACATAACATTTTGTTGGAGTTTTTTCTTTAAAACCATGCAGAAAATAAATGAAAAAGTATAGCCAATGAAAAAATAAAAAGGAACACACAGTAGTAAAGTTATCCACAACAAAGAGGCTAAGCTTTCAATACTCACATGTGTCACAGTCATGTGGGATGCCAGGGTTTTATTGGGGACATCATAGATTCCTTCCCGCATCATGAATGCAATGCCTTTCTCTCTCCAACGATTATATTCCATAGCATTAATCACTGCAGCCTACAAACAAAAATAAATGAAGACTTGGAAAAGAAAAATTAAATAAGAAGTAAAGGAAGAAAAATAATTCATATGAAGTTTATAATATTCCAACCAAAATAGTTTCCCCAAAAATTTTTTTCTTTTTGAAATGTTTGCACAACCAAATATTTCCAAAACAAATATGGTTTTAATGATGTATAATAAAATTAATATTTTTTTTTACATACCTCAAGTACACAGTTGAATGATACCACATTGAATAAAAGGCACCCATATGCAATACTAGGATATATAGATAATTTGTCAGGTTTTGTTACTCTGCTTACACCCTGAAATTAATTATTAATCCTTAATTCTTTATCGGTGGGTACGATGGGGAAACTCTCAAGCCTAGGCACCTGGGTTTGCAGGACAGAGGGCAGAGACTTTACTAGAAAGCTGTCACAGATGCAGCCTTTGACCTTCAAAGTGACACTGATTATGTCTCCTGCTTGGGCAATACTGCTGAACCCTGAGGTACACCTGCTGGGCTTCTTCACCAAGCGATCGCAAGACACTGAGTTACGATGCCCCTTACGGGGCATCTGTGAATTATGGAGTGTATGTTGTGCTGTTTAACACCCCTATGTTAAATAAATTTGTACATGTAACTCATTAATGAAATTAATCTTATTTGTTCCCCTTCAGTCTGGTAAATATATCACTGGAACCATTTTGTGATTTTTTTCTGATTTTCTACAACAAAAAATGTGGAGTTAATTTAGAAAAAGTTAACTGGAAGGAACGGCACTCTGTTCATAAAAAAAAGCATTTTCATGTTACATGCCATTTTAGGATGCCAGCAACCACCAACACACTGGTCCAGCTCATAGGATACGGTCACAGATTTGGCCCTGGAAAGAATGTCTGTAGTGAGTGACATAGACCACTATCACAGTCCAGTCCAGTACCATTTGTACCTCAAAAAAGGTTAAGGTTGTAATGTAAAAAGGTAATCTTTGAATACACGGGTCTATTATGAATTTACCACCAGCTTTTGAGTGAAGCCAATTATATATTAATAAACAGTATCTATATATTGCTAACTAATTATGCAATGCTAGAGGTTGCAAAATGACAGATACAGACAGTGACACAGGAAGGGGAGAGGACTCTGCTCAGAAAAGCTTACAATCTAGGTGGGGGGGGAAGCAGCACACAATAAGATGGATATATAGCTCCTAGGAGTTAGCCTACAGCTTCCTCCCCCCTAGTTTGAGCATAACCCATGGCCAAAACTAGTTTCTGTGTCACTCACTGTAGGATACTGTAAACCCACCTACTTTTTATTTTTTTTTTGCCAATCCAAAAAAAAAATTACAAATGAAAAAAACTGCAGCTTTTTTTGCAAGCAAATAATACATAAAGCAGACAAATACAGGAGGATTTATTGGTATCAGTAGTTTTGCTGACCAGGAGGAAGAGAATCTCTGACTTGCCTACAATGTAATGCAGGATAAAAAGGTCTCATTAGGAATGATGGCATATAATAACATTTTTTTCCCCAGCATTAAACCCTGTTCTCTACAAATCTGTAAAGGCTGCAGGATAACGGCAAGGCACGTCCACCACACAACCCAAAAATTTGAAACAAGGATGCGGTAGATGGTTTATTAAGGAAAAAAAATGGTACCTCAATAAATAAATGTTCATCTTTAAAGTATGTGTGTTCATCAAGTAAATGAGCAGTCAGTGAGCTTAGTAAATAATATGCAATGTTTGTCTTAATACCAGGTGATATAAAAAAATGTAATCATGTACATTCATGAAAGATGAACAACCTCATTTACTAGTACACAGCCTTGTAAGTGTATAGGGCCTAGCTTATGGCATAAGAAGCCCACAATTTTGAGTGACTAAGGTTTTTAGTAACCCTACAGAACTCTCAGTTCAGTAGGATGAAGAGGTCATAGCATGCAGCCTTACTGCCTCCACCACCTAGTGCATAACATGGTCGGCCATAGTCATACACAGCCTATTGCCTAATGAACAAAAAAACGATCAAATGCATCCTTACAGGGCCCTAGGGAAGTCTAGGGAAATCATGCTTTTATATGGAAAATTACAAACCCCACTGCTCAATTTAAACATACTAATTCTTCTTAAGGCCCACTGAGACTAGATAAAGGTAGAAGCAGGAGAAAACTAACAATTCCTTGCCAGAAAACAATTTTGTTATATGGAAAACACTCCAAAACCTACCCAGGGCCTTAAAACTTACCCCACGGTCATGCAACTTCATATTTAAATCCCAGTCATAGGCTCCTCTTCTTGAATCATATCTTCTACCCAAATACTGACGATTCTTCACATCCCAATACCTTTCAATAGGGAATTGCTTGGGTTCTGGAGACTGCCAGAATTTAAAGATGTATTCTAGTTCATCGTGCTCTTTAAACTAAATGAGGATAAAGATGAAATACATGACCATGATACATGTGTTAAAATTGAGAGGATCAAAAACATAAGCCATATATAATGTTCTAATATCTAGTATGAATCTCAACAGATTTCTATCAATTTACTGTGCATTAAGTATACACAAAGATTATTTCTTTACATTGAAAATAAATATTATATATTCTTTATATTTCTATATATTTATGTAGAGAAAAAAAAAAAACCACTTGCATTTTTTTTTAAATGGTTTCTATAGGCTGGGCATCCATTTATAATAAGGGTATAAAAACTAAGCATATTTTGTAAATTAAAAAAAAAAAAAAAAAAAGCTGATTGGACACAATTAAAGTAAACCATAAGTGAAAAACATTTAGAAATAAAATGAATTCAGCACCGTTCAAACAAAAGGAACATAAAATATTGTCCAAAAGTCACTGAGGATGCTACAACATGTTTTCAGATGGGGAGAAAAGCAGCCCACACCTAACTAATGTGTGTAAAATAGGCCCCTGCCTTTTAGAATTGCAACACAGAGCACAGACAAGACTGTCAGTGTGTATGTAAAATAGAGAATTTATTAAATATATATATTCTCAATCTCTCAGTCATGGGTATATATAAATTATTGCCCTGTCAATTTGCCCTAAATTTGTCTATTTATTTGTAAAAATCTATTGCATTTCCTATTGTCTATGATGTTCCCTTATGACAATTGGCTATGGGGTGGTGGAATAAGTCATTGTATTATTATGCACTGAAACCAAAAAAGGAAAAGGGATTCTAATCACTGTGGGCAAAGTTTCAGTTGAATTGACTGGGGATCCATTTATAAATACCCCCCTGTTGGGTTAGCACAATTTATTTAATATCAATTATGTCTCACTAATAATAATGCTTTACCATAATAATGTATACCATATATGAGGTCATCCTAAAGGAATGCAGCATATCCTTTAACTGGTATCCTTATAAAAATGCTGGTTAAAGGATGATCATTGGTCAGTACTGGTCAAACACTGGCCATTGTCTTAGTTCCTTGGTAGTTAAAAACACAGTGCCATACCTAATTAACTAGTCTTGACCAGAACTAACTGTATGCAACATGTTTTTTGATCATCTGCCAAGCCATTAATTGGGAGGACTCCTTGGATGAATGCAACTCACTTCTGCAGCTAAGTATTTTTGTTATATCTAAATCTGTTACCGCATTTTTTTTATCTATCTGTCTTTATTATTAAATAGTATATTCTTTCAAGTCTTTGTGTCATCCTTCTTTGTACACTTCAAATTCAACCCATCAATATTTGCATAAACTGTCACAAATTATATTCATGACATAACACCCCCCCCCCAAGAATTATTTAAATAAAATGTTCAAATTTAAAAACATTGAAATGTAAAAAAAACACCCTAAATCGTTTACAAGATTTTAGTAAACGAGTTCACACATTCTCCCAGGATTAGGATCCGGTTCTAAATAATTTATCAATTCACAATTCACCAGGGACACACACACACCTTGATACATGACATGTTCAGCTGTGGAAGAACCATCTGCTGGTACTCTGGATCGGTGACACAACGAATAAACATTCCACATTTCTCTTGCAGGTAGGTAGCAGTCTTACTACGAATAAGGCTATTTCCAAAAAGCTCTAGGAACATTTCACACTTTTCTGTAGACAGAAATAGAAGTAACAAAACCCAAAAAGTGAAGATTTGCTAATATGAAAAAAAAAACAAACAAACAAACAAAAACAACATATTTACTGGTATGCAAGTGTACCAAGGTTTATTTTTGACACCCTAAATGCACTTTTGCAACACACTACCATGCAACATGTTGCAATGCATGTTAACGCACAGCCATGTGTTGCCATGCTGCACATTAAAAAAAGGGAGGATCCATTTATTTTTTAGGTTTGTGCTGCATGGCAACACATTTTAGTCTAGCAAAACAAACAGTAGAAACAAGCCCTTGTTGAATGAAGTTGATCAGATTAAAATTTGCTCATAGTTCAACTTTAAAGTGACCCCTTCACCACAGGACCACTTAGAATTAGGCACATGTAAAACTACATCTAACCTACAGTCAGTGTGTTCAAACCCTAGCACTTTGCCACCACATGGCTACTTGTGAACTAAGCAGCCTAATAGCAGCAAAGTAAAAAAAAAAAGATAAAAAGTGACATGATTCATATGTGAATAGCATAGCTCTATAGTTTATATATCTTCACATAGATCTATTATCCCCATTTCCTTTAAAGGGCAAAGCTGTCCAGAAAAAAGGGATGGGAAATACAAATAAAAAATCTAGTCAAATAGGAAGCTTTTATTCAAAGTGTTCCCCCAAAGAAAAATAAAGAACTGCTTATAAAAGTGTTAGCTAGAGTTAGTATATTTGTTTGTCATTAGTAAAAAAAAATCCATAAAGATCACCATGTTCACCTTGTTAGATGGGGTGGAAAAATAGCAGGATTTCCCAGGAATAAAATTAGGATACAGAGAGGAAAAACAAAAATGGTTATGTTATTCCAAGTGACACTTCATCAAATGTGTAATTTTTGATGTTGCCCTAGTTCCACTATTAAAGAGTAAAATGCAGCACAGGGCACTTTTAGGATGTAGAGTATTATAGGAATCTGTACAGTAACACACGTAGGAGGCAAGTTGATAATGGGTTCCTTGTTTTGCCTATACTAAGAAAATGACTGACATCAGCTGGAGGTATAGTTTGTAAAATGGCCACATGAAGACATTTTACTTGGCCCAAACACCTAGGAGCCACTGTTGATTCAGATGCAAGATGGGAAAAGGCTGCAAAGAGGAAACTACATAACACTAACACTCTTGTAGACCCCTTTGGCAAATAAAACAATCTTTTCTGCAATACAAGCCAGATGTTGCTGCACCCAAACAAGAATACTCTACGTCTTATGGCCAGCTCACTCTATGGGGCACAATCAATGACCCAATCACCACTCCAAATGAAATTTCCTTAAATAGGACAACAACCTATAGGAAACCAAACTCTCTGCAAATATATACTGTAAATACATAAATTGCCTACTAATTGAGCATTTCTTAACCCGCATGCAGAAAAATTACCTGCATACAAAGCTTTATTGAAAGGACTGTTTCACTTGAATCTGCTCATACCACACATTTAAAAACAACTGTGATGGAACACCAGGGTCAAATTTAAGCCCTGTGGCACACATAGATGACTGTGACATAAGACAGAGGAGCCAAACCTACAAAACATTTGTCCACTTGGAAGCTGAATGAATCGATCTTCAAAATTTTTTTTTAGAGAGCTATCACCCAGTCTGTGTCATTTCCTTGATCATGCACATGACACAACATTCCTCCCAACCCAGTTCTGTGGAAAGTACAAAAGTGCACATTGAAAAGAATTTAGCTCTTAAAAATAAATAAATAAAAAAATGTGGTCTTTCATATTTAATATTTATATTTTTGGCTGGTATCCCAATCCCAACCCATCTCCTTTTACATTCTTCATGGTTTTTTTCCTACTCCTGAGCAAAACCTACTTACTAACGGACTATTTAGTTTATGTCAAAACTCTATCCCCAACCAATGTTCTATTATATGGTAAAAACAAAAATACAAGGTTGCTGTAAGTAAATTTGAGTGTCATTTTGGATCACGTACATTTCAAACCAGTTTTCCTATATAAATTCCTGATGGAAATATAAACATTTCCTCTAAGCAAACTAGATAAACTGGTATATGTGGGAAGAATACTTCCAGTGTAACTTATTACCATCAGGTTAATTAAAAAAGTCCAGACTGCATTTGTGTTGAGAAAACATTGGGTTTGATTTTTTAATGCTCTCCAAGACTGGAGAAGATACACTTTCATCAGTGAACCTGGGTGATCCAGCAAAACCTGGATCGGATCTGGTCCACAATTGAACATTTGCTAACAAACAACAAATGACTTATGAAATCCATTACAGATTTGCTGGATAACCCATGAAAGTGTAGACTCTCCTGGCCCACTGTAGGAAGTGCACAGGAAGTCCTTGTAAGTCCATTTGAACAGACATGTACATCTTCATTTTACCTTGTAGACCCATTTGTTCCGATTTTTCCAGTGCTAAAGTCAAAAACAACAATTGCCTTGCCAGCAGCTCCAGGTCACCCTCGATTATGAAGAACTAAAAAAAAAAAAAAAAAAAAAAAAAAAAAGTTAAAATATATACAAATAAAAAAATAAATAAAAAATAAAATATAATTTTATATAATATATATCCCACATCTGTGTGCATACATACAAAATAACAGTTTCCAAATCATAATTAAAAAGGATCAATGCAAAATGTGTTTAAGCATACAATGATGGGTTAAAGCGTAACTAAACTCAGAAATTTACCTTTACATAAAAGGGTAAATAACCCTTTTATGCTAAGTCAAGCTATACACGCGTACAAAAAAGCTATTTTATATTTCATTAGCGTTGATCTAAAGTCTTGCAATTATTGGCCTGCTACTCGGCGGGAAAAATCGGCAGGACGGGAGTCCCCATGTGTGCACAGTGAATCCCCTACATCACGCACAGACCACGCCCACTCTGATTCCAAGAACGTGCACAGCAGGGAGCCCAAACTGACACCGGACTCTGTGCACAGGGAATCCCTCACGTCACCCTGATGGACGTATGCTGTGCAGGACCTGCGCAGACCACACCCACACTAACCCTGATCACGTGCTGAATGGTGGCCCCCCACACATTCACCTCGTCAAATCTGGCCTTCTTTGCAAAAAGTTTGGACACCCATTTGGTAAAAATAATGTTTTTTTTTTTATAAGTGCAACATTCCATGTCAGGCATCCCAGGAGGCTCTTTCGAGCCTTTTCGTGAAAAAAATAAAAAACTTGCCAATCTCACGCATGCGCACTGAGATTAGCAAGTTTTTTTTTCCCACCTACGTCACCCGATCTCACGCCTGGGTCGGGTGACATGGGAAGAAGAACAGGAAGAAGAGACGAAGATGGCGGTGCGCGGACGGATGCCGGGACGACGCAAGACCCGAGGGAGGATAACTCCAGATGGATCGGACTGCCCTGCGGGATTGAAGGTATTTTTTTTTATTTATGCACTTTTAGCTTTAGCTTTTTAACAAAAGGTATAATTTAGGCTTAGTCTACATGGACTGTTTCCCCAGCATTTAACCTGAGGCTTTTAAAGCCCTTGTTTGAAGTCCCCATGCATTTCAATGGGTAATCTACACCAGGACGTTTCCTTCAGGCACGTTTTTGAGCTTTATCTTAAACGTTGCTTGCAACGTTTAAAAAATTAAAACGCTGGTAAATCGCGGGAAAACATGTCCATTGATTTTAATGGGAGCGTTTTCCTGTGTTTATGCATGCTAGAAATAGTCAATAAAAAAGCTTCCATTGATTTCAATGGAGGCTTTTACAAATGTTTTAACAATAGCCTGTGTCCTGTGTCACTATTCCATGTGTCATGCATGATTAATTACATGTACTATGCTGTTAAAAATTAACACCTATGCCTGGCACATGAGAAGATTGTCTGCCATTGTGTTTGCTTTTGGTGCTTTTCACACTGCAAATGATGTCATTCATTATCACTTGTGTGTAGTCATTGCCCCTGATTCATCAAGCAAAATCGGATTATCGGTCGCGCATTCGTATTAGCGATCCGGAATCGTGCGCGATCGCGCTATTCAACAACCGGAAAAGCTCGAGATTCAGGATGCGATTGTACGCGCGCCCTCGAGTCCCGGACCGCGGTAATCCGCGATCGCTGGTCGCGCGTATTATCGCGCTTCCAGCGATCGCGGATTTTAATGATGAATCAGGGGCATTGTCTTTAGTTGTGCTTCACTTTGCACTCTTTTCACTCTATTCTGTGTATACTGTTACATTTGTCACTGTACTCTTGCATGATCACATTATCACATGTATGCAGGGATCTATGTACTTCCTGTACTTGCAGAAATCACTTCTACAAAGTGCTAAAACGCTTGTATAATCGCGGTAAAACGTGCAAAAAACGCGGCATAGACGTTTTCCAGCATTTAAGAAAAGTGCATAAAAACCCTTATAAATGCAGTAGGAACGTTTACATGCCTTTTTACAAAACGTCCATGTAGACCCAGCCTTAGGCAAGAAAGGGGACAAAAATTCTCCAACATTAATATCAGTTGCCAAGCCCTCTAAAACAGCGGTCGCCAACCTTTTGGACCTCACAGGCCACTAAATTCAAAATTTTAAATCCTGCGACCATTCATATGAATTTTTTCATAAGATTAAGATTCATTAAGATAATGATCTTCCTAATGGTGTAATAGTTGAATTATTTTTGGTATTACTAAAGAAACGCTAAATATTTGTTTGCTTTTCCTCAATCATTATGGGTTTATTTATTTCGAATCTAAGATCAAACAAGAAATGATCAAATCAAATCAAACTATTTGATGCCATTAAATATAACAGTTTAAGAAAATACACAGTTAAGATCATACCTACCTAAAAGAGCATCTGGGAGATCAATAAATAAAATAAAACAATTGGATGAGAATTGGTTTTCGTGGAGTGGGGTGACTGTTGTAATGGTAAAACAATACTAAAGCGTACGGCTCGGCAACGGCCGATGCTGCGCCTCGTTTTTCCCTCTCTACCACAGTTTGTGAATTTAGTACACATATAGAGATGAAAATTGTGATTCAGAATAAAGGAATTTATTACAATATTATTGTTGTTTTATTATATTAAAACATAAAAATTGCAATTAATGTCCAAATTTTTCTGTGGACCACCAAAATTTTTTCGTGGACCACTGATTGGCGACCACTGCTTTAAAAATCATCAAATATTCAAGATATATCATCAAGTAACAAGGAAGTAGACATTTTGGCAATAAAAAATTTTTACTTCTGTAGGAGCATATTGGCCAGACAAAAGCTCAACTGAACTCTGACCTTATCAAACACACATGCTGTTGGTGAACAGCGTAGTTAACGAAAAGAACATAAAGAGGTCTGGATATGAGAGGAAAGCTAGCAGCAGTTCCAGTTGATATAGTTCAGCTCTAGTGGAAATTTTTTTTATGAGCAGATATTTTGAGTTGCAAGTCAAGACATATTCAAATGCTGACACTATTACTAGCCACATTGAGGTGCTGCGAACAGGAATTCCAAAAAAGTACACACACACACCCTTCCCGTTTTTCCCCAATTCCATGAAATGCTCAGCACCCTACCTTCTAACTATGTTAATTTCTCCCAATTTCCTTCTTGAACACCTGACAGGCAAAAGCTGGAGTTATTACTTTTAGAGGATGTCCATTATTCATCAATCAGTATGACTGAAGACCAGAACCAGGAAAAAAAGATGGCAGCACCCACAACAGAAAGAACAGAAAAACGACATGCCTGGTTGCAAATTTTAAGGGTCAAGGTTTAGTTCATCTTTAAAAAAAAATTGTATGTTTTACAATGCCAGAATGTTTATTATTTGAATAAAATTTTCTGTCATACCTATTACACAAAATCTAACCAACCCAACTTCCATTGTGGGAATGAACAGTAAAACACAATATTTGTGTACTGTTACTGTGAAGAATAGGACCTACATATGTACAGAGAAAAAAAAACACAAACACATATCATTGGTCATTTTAAGCTTACACATTACATGGTGTAGACAACTCATTTATTTCCATTGGATTGTTCATTAACTTACATGAAGTTTACGATGTGGCCACCGGCGAGCCTGACAGATTGTTTTGAGAAGATGTCTTCCATCACCACATCCCACAAGTAGAATATTCAGTTCAGGGACATCATCGCAAGTATTTAGGTACTGAAGGGTACTCTGTCGGCCTAAGAGGGGAATCAGACAAAACTGAAAGTGTATATATGTGGTACAAGCATATGCTTTTCAGTTTTTCAAGTCCAGTTATCTATTACACAAAAAAATTCACTTGCCAATGATTTTTTAATATATTTAGTGTATTTCAGGTCTGCTGAATCTCACGAAAACTACGTCAGTTTCACTGAAATGGCTTTAGTGCTTGTGATACAGGAATCAGAATAGACGATTTTACCAACAACAAATGTTAACACAGCATATTATTATCAATCCTTATTTAAACAGATGTTTTGCATTTTATATGATACATGTGGCATTATTTTCATGAAACTTTCATTTTTTTTTTTTTTTTTTTTTTTTTACAAGACATACATTTTCTTTTTTTTACAGAAATAGGAGTTCAAAAAGTTGTTTAAATGACCACAATGTAATTTGGTACGTTTGTGGTGAATATTCCCAGCAATAACAGAGAAGAAACATTACAAAATTTGTAAAACAAGCATATATTGCATATTTTGGTATTAAACTGGGGGACCAAGATAAGTATTGGGCTCCCCATATGGCATGCAAAACTTGTGTAGAGTGTCTACGTCAGTGGAAAAATGGAAAACTGAAAAGATTGAAACTTGGTGTACCTATGGTATGGCGAGAGCCCAAAAATCATCATAATGATTGTTATTTTTGTGCTGTGAATGTAAAAGGTTTCAAACGTTACAAGAAAAACAAGTGGGAGTACCCTGATTTGAAATCAGCAAGACGAGCTGTGCGGCATGGTGCTGATGTTCCCACACCAGTGTTCAGTACACTCCCTGATATTCCAGTATCAGACATAGAGGATATACAGGGTTTGGAGTGTAATCCAGGAGTTAGCAGTGGAAGTGAATATAAAGAAAGGGTTTCATCAAACCAACAGTTCTCCACAGAAAAGCTAAATGATTTAACACGTGACCTAAGTCTGTCAAAACAAGCATCTGAACTTTTAGCATCCAGGCTAAAAGAAAAGAACTGTCTGAGACCAGACGGTAAAATTAAGGTTTATAGGACAAGAGAGGTGACACTCCTACCATATTTCAGTGAAGATTGAGACTTCATGTACTGTTGTAACATCCCTGGACTACTAGCCCATATGGGATTACCAGAATACCAAGCAGAAGAATGGCAGCTTTTCAGACAAATCTGTTTTATTGCATAATGGCAACTGCTATGCATCAATTCAAATTGGTCACTCAACAACACTTAGATGAAGAATATCAAAATATCAAAATGGTCTTACAAAAGCTTTGCTATCATGAACACCAATGGTCCATATGTATTGATTTAAAAATGGTAAACTTCCTACTTGGACAGCAAAGTGGATACACAAAGTACCCATGCTTCATCTGCTTGTGGGATAGTAGAGCAAAGCAGAATCACAGGAAAAAAAGTGACATGGCCTCCAAGGTAAAAGATGAAAAAAAGTGCAGCGAACATCATTAACGAGTCAATGGTTGACAAAGAAAAAAATCATTCTCCCTCAATTTCACATAAAGTTGGGAATAATTAGGCAATTTGTTAGAACTCTGAATAAGGACGGTGATTGCTTCAAATACAATTGTAGATTCTTCCCTGGATTAAGTACTGAAAAAATAAAAGCAGGAATCTTTGATGGATCCCAGATTTGGAAACTGATAAATGATTCAAATTTCACAATGACTGATACTGAAGCTTCTGCCTGGCACAGCTATGTCATGGTTGTCAAGAACTTCTTGGGTAACCATAAAGCACAAAATTATGAAGAACTGGTACAAAACTTTCTCTTAAACCTAAAAAATTTGGGTGCTACTATGAGCATAAGGATACACTATCTTCTTAGCCAATTGCAAATATTTCCAGAAAACCTTGGCTATTTCAGTAAGGAACAAGGGGAGAAGTTCCATCAAGATCTAAAGGTGATGGAAGAAATCTATCAGGGCAGATGGGATAGATACATTATGGCAGACTACTGCTGGAGCCTTCAACGTGATTGTCCTGATCATCAGCATAAAAGGAAATCATGCAAACAAAGTTTTTCAATGACTTCTTTGTGATTATTTCTGTAAATATACTGAGTATAGAATATATATTGACATTAAGTATTTCAAAAACTTGGTTTTGTATATGTAGGCTTATCTAGTTTAATTTTCAAGGTTAATACGTGTTCTATGAGGTTATTATTGAGGTCATTTTTTCAAAAACTAGAGCCAATCCAGCAAAACCAATACCAAATTTGGAATTTATGCATACAACATAACCTAAAATAACTTTATCTGTTTGGCAAGAAAATGTTTGTTGACCAGTGTTATATATGCTTGTTTATTCAAAATGATAATACATGGAAAGGAAGGTAGATAAGGTAATAACCTGAAGAATGCAGATAATCCCTGCCTAAATTACCAGTTGCTCGATTTTGCTACTGTGTGAATATGCTCTTTGGTATTTTAGTGTCTGAGCAGTTTATCTCAACTCATTTAAAGTATTTGTATCAGAAGAGGACCTGTGAAGGACCTGTAAAAGAGGACCCCCTCCTATTGTGTGGTATTTCCCCACCTACTAGATTGTAAGCTCTTTGGGGCAGGGTCCTCTCGTCCTGTGTTACTGTCTGTATTCTTCTGTAATTTGCAACCCCTATTTAATGTACTGCTCTTCTATGATGCAAATATACTGCGATACACATAGTTAAGCATATTTATGAAAATGCAAAGTTTGCATGTTTACTAATAAACAATTGCATCAGTGCTCTGTGAAATAGCATGTATTGTGGTGGCCATACTGTAAATAAGTTTTCTTCCTGAATGTATTTTTAACACTTAGAAACATGTAAAGACAATCTGGGAACACTTTTTTTTTTAGATGTTTGTTGCATTAAACTCACTGTGACACAAAAATAAAAAAAATAAAAAAACTGACAGCAGCAGCATTACACATACCTGAAAGAATGCGATGTCTAGGTATTACATCCTTGATTTAAGGATAATGGCTAATGTACGTCTTGCCACAGTTTATATTTTCTACTGGTAAGTTAGAGCTATGTAACTATTCCTGGATTCTACAGAACAAAGTATCATGAACATGGATAATTTAATTAGTCTTTGTTAGGATTTACGACAATGCTGTCACAAGTTGCAGATAGGGATTATAGATGTAATATTATATAGTGTTGTTATATTTAGTTCTGTATGGCTATTCTAATCAATAGGTTACAGCACTGCTGTGATTGGATGCTAGGTGGTAAGCAGGTTCTTCTGCATGATCCATAAAGTTGAGATTACACCATTCCTGGTCTTTTCCTTCAATTTAACTCCCAAGTGTTTCTTCTTGAAGTCCTATAACAACGGTTTTAACCAAATTTTGCTTGCCATAAAATGGATTTCTTTTAGCAGAAGACTTATAACTGCCATCTCACCTAATTTTTTATACTTTAGGAAAAAAAATTGGACTTTAAATTGCCCAAAGAATAAAGTGTCTTTTTGGAATGAGTAACCTAAAAAGTTGAGATATTTTATCTTAGGCTGGGTCTACATGGACGGTTTTAAAAATGGATGTAAACATTCCTACCACATTTATTTGCATCTTTATGCACTTTTACAAGCGTGGATCAAAAAATATCTCTTACAAATGCCTATGATGCAATTTACCGCGATTTGCCACAATTTTACTAAGCGTTTAAAAAAGTTTTACTTTTAACCCTTTCAGGGAATGAGTACAGGGTTACACAAAACCTCTTACTCATTCCATGAAAGAGTTAAAAATGTGAAAAAATTAAGACCAGACTTTAATGTTAAAGTAATGTTTTAACCTCCCTAGCGGTCTAATTCAGTCCAAATTTCCACGCAAAAAGTAAATTGAAATTTATTTTTCATTGTAGGCTATAATTCTTAGGCATAACTCACCAATATTTAATACATTTATTATTAAACTTTAAATAACAAAACACAAAAATGTGTTAAAAAAACAATAACAAAAATATTTAAAACATGTAATGTAACTGTATAGTAGCACATATAATATATATATATATATATATATATATATATATATATATAAATAAATAAATAAATGATTCTTTGTATTGGACTCAATACAGCTATTTTGTATTGGAATCAATACAAAATAGCTGTATTGATTCCAATACAAAATTTTTGGAATTTCACGCCAATCCTCCCGCACAAACCCTGACGTCACCATCGATCTCATCTCTGCACATCGCAGCTGGAGATCGAGGAGGAACGACGTGTCCCCAGGACTTGCAAGGACCAGCAGGACGCCGGGGGTTTTTTTAGTTAAAAGCTACCCCGAGTGTGACTCGGGAATACCGATTTTTGCCTAGAAAATCCACTTGGTAATACCGCTAGGGGGGTTATATGTGTGTGTTTTGTGTAACTGTTAAACTTTTTTAACAGTTACACCAGATGTGAAAGGATGTTTCCCACGACTGCATTCATGACATGAGCACAGAGGGCAAATGAGGACTCGAGCAACATCAGGATTTCCCTTTCCTCAGCCAATCACAGAGAGGAGCTCTGCTATGCTTCCAAGAACACATACCACAGCTCTGCTAGGGCTGTGGGAGCATTTAAGAAAGCAGAGCTGATTGCTCCGCTCCATGATTGCCATTCAGCACAAGAGGTGAATGGGGACAAGTCTCCCTTTAAGTCTAGAGCTGAATGGCTGAGAAAAGGGAAACCCTGATGATGGCTCAAGCCTCAGGATTTCCCTTTCCGCAGCCAATCACGGAGCACTAGAGGTGAATGGGGAGACTTGTCCTCATTTGCCCTCTAGTGCCTGGGGATCCCACGCTGTCAGGAGTCACGCTGTGCTCATGTCACGAGTGCCGTGGAAAACATATTTTCATAACCTGTAATAAAAAAAGTTTAAGTTACACAAAACACACACATTTACTAAATTTTTTGTACCCCTGTACTCATTCCCCAGGGTGGGGTGGCGGAGATCTGGGAGTCTCCTTTTTAAAGATTCCCTTCCAGATTCCAAAGTCCTGCTAAAAACACCAGGGGTCAGCAAAGTTGTATGGCCATAAGGCCATTTATGGGGTGGGTGGGGGCACATTAGGCCGGACCCACCCTAATGGCTCCACCCACCACCAGGGAACACCCCCTGAAGTGAAATCCCACTCCTCCGTATGCATTGCGGAGGAGAGGGATGTACCTTCAGGGAGCTTTCCCTATTTACCGCGGCGGTGGAAGTATCAAAGCCGGATGCGGTAAATAGGGGAGCAACTGCAGGGGGGGCGGCACCAGAGCTCCAGCGGCTCTGGCTCCAGTAGTTCCTAACGCCCCCTGGCGGAGCTGCGGGTTGCCGGCCAGCATTAGGACGGATTGGCCAGGGGGCATTAGGCCAGGACGAACTACCCCCTAGGCCGTATCTGGCATAAAGGCTGGAGTTTGCCAACCCCTGATGTAGACCAAGCCTTATGGAGTCATGTTAGAGGGTCCAGTTTATGGCACTATTGCTGGTTGATACAGTAGTAATCTAGGCAACTGTGCTCTTTAAATCAGCTGCAGGTGTAACAGGTTACAATTTATCATTTGAATTATTGAAAATTATTTCAATCATTCCTCTGCTGTGGAAATACTGGGTTGCTGCACTTTACATCAGAAAAAAAATGTTTATAACAAATAACTTTTTTCACATTGCTTAAAATTAATTGCATGTCCAGCCAATTTTTTGTTAATATTATTATTCTAAAGAGCAGAAAGGGTTATACCCTCGGTTTATTTTTTGTTGTCTCCACCACACTAGAAGAATTTCCCCTCACTTCCTGTCCTAAAGGCGCAAGGAAATAAAAGAACATTTCTTTAGTGAAGAAGTGAACAAAAACTTCACCCCAGAGAGTTGTCACTGGAAGATGTGTCCCCACTGGAGGATTTTCCCAGACCAATAGCAATTTTTACAAAGTTAGATTTCTCTTTACTAGTTGTTTAGTGACAATGTGGTCACCAGGACAAATTAAAGAGGGGAAACCCCCCCAGTAGGGTCACAGCAACCAATTACAACTTGCCAGATGATTTAACCTTTATACATATTTTATCATATATATCCAAAAAGTAAACATTATCAATCTATATAATTCACTCTCATATTTTAGAATAGATTATAAACACCTGCTCTGTACGCAAACTGTTCTCAATATCCATGCACGTGGTTGGATAACTTGCACTCACAATGCATCTGCAGATCCAAAGCTGGACTGAATCCCCATAGAGTCGGGTACGCCTCTCCACTCTCTCCTGAAGCCATGGACCCTGATAATCAACAATAATATATCATCACATAAACCTTCTACACTTTAACTCCATATGTAGGAGCTGTATGCCAGCATATAGGAGGTTTGTTTTATCCTCAGTGATCAGATACTTACAGATCAAACGTGATAAAATCTTCCAAACACGAAAACCAAAACTCAACTTTCAACTACTCGTTTAAATGACCAGTTCAGCTTCTTGCAGCTCACCCTAACAAAGCATGAAGCCATCCAATAAAGACAGCATATTCATGATTGGCAGTAGCAATGAGGAATAGGAAGCGTTCAATGTAAAGCCGTAGGGTCAATCAGGTTAGGCTGAGCGCCTTCAAGCTTTGGTGTCGCCATGGTGTCGCCATGGTGACGTTAGGTAGCTGATTGTATTTTTGCTTGTTGTTTTTTATAGCGGGCACAAGGTTATAACAATTCTACGTGTTATTAATTACTCTGCATATTATGATATCTGTATCACAAGACGAAATGGCGAACCTGTTATTGTATACCCTGGTTTATTAAACTATTCCTTCCAGGTCTTTGAAGATATTCCAGAATTTGTCTGATTGCAGTCATTAGTCATTGATCTCTTGGAGGAAGATTTATAAAGACACCATGTGATGTACATCCTAACTTGTAAGCTTACTGAGACTGGTGCCAGATAGAAGCTAGCAAATAACTGAAGTGGGGCTCTGCGGGACCTGAAAATTGGGAGCTTAATATATACTCTGACCTGTTTAGATAAGGATTGCAAACTCTAAGGGTGCCATGTGGTATCTAACACAACATTAGCAGCTCCAGTAAATGACACACATCAAGCTATATATATATATATATATATATATATATATATATATATATATATATATATATATATATATATATATATATATATATGAACATATCAACCTGACTCCTTCATAGAAAAATATCAGGGGACATTTGACATATTTTAAAGATGATATTGTATAGAAAACACAATCTTTGCCTCTCAGACATTTGCATCTCAAGATAAGTATCTGTGTTTATGAATTTATATGAAATATTTAATTTTTACAGTACCTCCACAATACAGAGGTACACAGATTAAATCCCCACAGCATTCATACCAATTCTAGATTGAAATTTTGTAAATACCTTCATAAACACTTCACTATCTTGCACAGAACATTTGAAAACTATTAATGGAATACATAAAAGGGACTGGGTAGATGCATATTTGCATTTCCCTATCCTTTACTGAGGTTTACAGTGGTGAGCAGTAATTTTCAGTTTTGTTGTCACTGTTTGGCCTCTGCACTTCTGCTTTTTTTTTAAATTATCAGAGTTATCTAAATATTCTAATATTAGAATGATATTGTTGTAAAAATTCATCTACTCTTGGTCTGCAAGGTGCTGCCAGAGTTTGGCTGGTTGATTATCACAGAGAAGAGACCCTCTACCATCACTGTCCCTAGAATATCTTTTCAGCTCAAAGCAGGAAAAAGATTTCCTGCAATCTGAAAATATTTCAGAGCGCTGAATTGCAGCCAAGGATGTAATGGAAAGGGCATTCAAGCAGCCAGAAGGTCTTCGAAGCTGATTTTGAGTATGATTCCAGTGGCCTGGGTCCTTTGTCACTGAGAAAGATGGTCACTGACACAAGAGATTACTTTACCCCAACCAATACATCAATCTCTGAGTTGGTGGACCCATCCGACCAATTTGTCACCCCAGGTGAGGAAATAGAGGAAATAGCCAGACAGTCCAGCCACTGCCAGAGATCATCTTAGCAACAGATTCCAGCCAAAGAAATCAGAGAGCAAATTCTTATGTTTTCGATTTCTTATTTTCTGGGATCAGTCAGATCCAGCCAGTTTCAGCAACTTCCAGCTGAATGAAGCTGAATGGACAGTGTGAATAGTTTATTGGGTGGACCCCTTCCAAAATACTGGTTAGCCATTTTGTGTCCTGAGGCTCCTCTCTCTCTGTCTCTATCTGGTTGTGACCTTCAATATTGATGTGGAGCTTATGCAAGGATTTTCAATTAACCTCCTGGGCATTACACTGATGACTAGATTTCTGTACCAAAAGCGTTACACTGTTTTTCATGAAATTTTTTTCTTTACATTTTAGACCTGTAAGTTACAGAAATATGTCCGAACAAGGGTCTAGTAGATATCATGAATATATAAAAAAGTTTGAAACACACAATCATGTAAAAAAAAAATGTACTTTTAATAAAATCCTATCCTATTTTTTTTTGCATAGAAATTTTTGTTTATATTGTGGGCTTGTAATTCTTAGGATTAACTCCTGGGTATGATAATTATATTTATTTATTATATTAAAATCATAAATTATAATATAATACATAAATATAAATAATAATTTAAAACAATAATGAAATAATAGACAACAATGTAATCTAAAAATAAAATTAAAAATGCACTTTTATTTTTATTTCATGTTGTGTGGTGTTTTTGTACTGTAAAAACCATTTAAAAGCAGATTACATTGTAATCTGCTTTTAAATTTCCCTCCCTGACACACCCCCATACATCACCAATCACATCACCCGGAAGATGACTCATCCTCCGGAGTGATGTTAGGGGGGGATTTCCCTGCTGTGCCTCACACAGACACAGACAGAGACGATGGACGCTGGAAGCTGCTGGCATCTCCGGAGAGATGCACAGCACAATGCAGGATTTCTGCATTGTGCTTGACATCTCACTGCAGATGCCAGCAGCAATAGCAAATCTTTTATTGCTGCAAGAGGAGCTGCGGACACTGGGTAAGTATTTCCATTCAGTTGTAATCCGATTGTCATACAATGTATGACAATCGGATTGCAATATAACATTTGTTTACATTTAACCACCTGGTGAGAAAAACTCGGGGTTAACGAAAATTGCAAAAGTTTTTACCCCGAGCATGCTCGGGCTTAACGACCAGGTGGTTAAGACACGCTTGTTTATTTTCGGCTCTAAAAGTTCAGCTTTGACCCTCTGTTCGTTGACTGGTGTACATCTCAGAATTATCCCACCTCACAGAAAAAGTTTATCTCTGTAAGATACTTTTTTTTTTGTTGTTGATGCCGTTTGATTATGCTGATGATTTTGATATTTTCTCAAAATTATTTAAAAAAATGTTTGTTAACAACGATGAAAAGGTATTAAAAAAAATTACACCTTAAAATTATACCACGCTCACTCGAGTGTCCACTCAATCAAGATCCCTCAGGCAACAAGGGAAAGCGGAACCAGGAGTCTTTCTCGGTTTGTATTTTAAGGTGATGCTTGTAGTCCTTGACTGCAGAATATCTTTTAGGAAAACAAACTGCAATGGCAGACCGTCTCAGCTGATTATTTCAAGATTATAATAGGTGGTCGTTGATTTACTGTTACACAGAGTAGTCTAAATCTGCGGGGTCCTGGTAATGGACTTGTGACATCAGTGATCTTCATGTTCCTCGCTACATCTCTTGTTTTCCCAAAATGTCATACCTTGGGTGAAAATGCTCTAGGGAGCTTTGGAAGTTCTGCTTTGCATACATTTTCTTACCAATCTCTTTCATTCTCTGTGTTTTGCTGAAATGCAACAAGAAAAGGTTTACACCTTAGCTAATATCCCCTATTGGCCCAGGAGACTATAGTCGGGTTTACAAATGAAAAAGAAAGCCCCTATACAGCTTCCTTTTGACACAGACCGCTTTAGGTGGAAGTACAGTCTGGCATACCATTCACTAAAAACCTGTCTTCTGACTTCTTATTGCTAATATAGGCATTCTACATGCATTTGTCCCAAAGAAATATTACCTGTAAAAAAATTTACAGTAAAAAAAAAAAATACAATAGTATTGGCAGCAGCCATACTACATTCCTAGGTCATATCCTGGTCAGAAGAGCTGTTCATGTGGGAAATGATAAGATAACATCTGATAAAAAGCTACTTAAAAATAGGTAAGCCTGTCATTCAGGGACATTTTTTTCTATTTTGTTCATCTGGACAATTGGAAGCCAAACTAAAATTGATTATGTTTATTTAGAGATTACCTTACTGGTAAATTTCTTGACATAATAGTTTATCAACAAATTATGACCGAAGCAAATGGACTCCAACATTTTTATTTTCATGGCTTTCTTACCCCCTGTATTCTTACAAAGATACAGTATACCAATTTTCTCCTCTCAAGTACACCAAAAAAGCAAAAATAAAGGTCCCAGCATATTATCATTAAAAAGGTGTGTTGCCCCTGAAAGAAAAGATTTGCATGAACTTTCTTGTGTCAGCAACCTGTCACATGAGAACAGCCTTTCTTCCACCTCTCAATCCTGAGACTCCTGAGGTTGAAACAAGAATCAGAAGTTGCATAGTTGCCTTTTGTTACTTGTTACACAATAAGGTGGCTCTTGATTAACTGTTAAGTAGGGGCAAGGACAGTAAGAGATTAAAAGGCAGTAACAGACAACAGGCGCAGGTGCAGTTACATCTGTAGCTGGAACCCATGATCTCTCCTCAGGACCAAAACCTTTCCAATCAATTAGGTACATTAGCTTTTTACGAAAAACTTAGAATCCAGAATTTGATGGACTTCATATTCCTGAGAAGAATCAGGTTCAGGAGTAGCCAGCGGAAAGGGACGAGAAAAGCGGTTCAGGACCAACGGCTTAAGCAGAGGCACATGGAAGGCATTGGGCAGCTTGAGATGTGAGGTAAGATGCAACTTGTAGCAAACTGGGTTAACCTTGGCAGAAATGGAATAAGGTCCAATGAACCATGAAGCAAACTTCAGGGAAGGCACCTTGCAATGAATGTGCCAGACTTTATCTCCAGGTTGGAGAAAAGGCGCCTTACGGCGACGTTGATCAGCAAACGTCTTGTGCCTGAGAGCTTTGTGTTCCAGATCATCACAAGTAGAACCCCAATGCAGTTAAAGTCTCTCTGCAGGGCTCGGAGTGCAGGTATTTCGGCAGAGCAGGGAATAAGGGATGGAAGGCGAGGATGTTTGCCATAGACAATGTAAAAAGCTGATTCTTTGGTGCTGGTGCTGACATGGTTGTTGTGGGCGAACTTCGCCAATGGTAGCAGTGCTACCCAGTCATCATGATGGACATAGACAAGGGCTCGGAGATATAGCTGCAAGGCTTGATTAACTCTTTCTGTCTGCCCATTAGTCTGCGGGTGATAGGCTGAGGGGAAGTCCGCAGAGATGTCCATGGATCTGCAAAAGCCTTTCCAAAAGTGAGAGGTAAATTGCACCCCACAATCAGATACTATATGTGTGGGCATACCGTGAAGCCTAAAAATTTCTACTGGGGAGATTTTCCTGAAAAAAAATGCACGTGGGCATCGAGCTAGTGTGGGGGTCTGGAGAAGAGCCACCACTCCAACAGATGAGGCATCAACCTCAAAAGAGAAGGGACATCAATCTCAAAATAGAAGACATCTGGCCTAACCGGAGCTGGGCCAAAAAGAAAGGCTCGCTTTAAGGCATAAAAATGCCGCACTAGCCTCAGAAGGCCAATTCTTGGGGTCAGCATCTTTCCGGGTCAGTGCAGTGATGGGAGCCACCAGTGTAGAGTAATTTTGGATGAATTGCCGGTAATATTTGGTGAACCCCAGGAAACGCTGGGTAGCTTTGAGGTCACAGGGTAGTGGACAGTTGGAGATGGCCGTAACCTTCTCGTGATCCATGGGGAGAACTTCCTTGGAAACAATGTAGCCCAGGAAGGGCACCTCTGGGCACTTCTCTGCCTTAGCATACAGTTGATTGTCTCTGAGATGTGGTAAAACCAAACAGACGTGCTGTCTATGGGTGGGCAAGTCAGGAGAGAAAATCAAGATGTCGTCCAGATAAACAACAACACATATGTACAACAAGTCACGAAAAACATCATTGACAAAGTGCTGGAAGACAGCCGGGCATTACAGAAACCCATCTCAGGTGTTAAATGCTGTCTTCCATTCGTCGCCATCCCTGATCCGGATAAGGTTGTAGGCGCCTCGGAGATCTAGTTTAGTAAAGACCTGGGCCCCTCGGATCCGGTCAAAGTGCTCAGGGATGTGGCAGCGGGTAACGATTTTCAATAGTGATTGGAATCCAGACCACGATAGTCAATACAGGGGCAAAGAGATCCATCTTTCTTTTGAACGAAGAAGAACCATGCCCCAGCAGGAGAGGAGGACCTGCGTATAAAACCCTTTTTCTGTAATGTATTCGCTCTTGGCCTTGGTCTCAGGGAGACTGAGGGGATATACGTTTGGAGAACACATCCTGGAAGTCCATGTACTGTGTAGGGATGGAAGCAGCAACCTCTGATGTGGAAAGAGCAAGCGGCTTGAGAGGCTTGACTTTGATCAAACACTGGGAGTGGCAGGATGGGCCCCAGGCAAATACCTCAAGAAAAGACCAATAAATTACCGGAGAGTGAAGTTGAAGCCACGGGAGGCCAGGGATGACTGCATGCGAGGCTTGAGGGAGAAAGTTAAGGTCTCATGATGAAGCACACCCACTGACATTTGCATGGGCAGAGTTTGGAAACGAATGAGTCCACAGGACAAAATGGTTCCGTCCACCGCAGGGATTTGCAGGGGTTCAGGCAAAGGCTCTATCAAGCAAAGTCCTTTACAAGGGAAGCAGAAATTAAATTACTTGCGGCCCCAGAATCAATGAAGGCCTTGAGGGTTAGAATTAACTTATTGTGATGAAGCCGAATGGTTATGGAAGGGCGCTGAGTGGAGGGGAGAGAAGAGTGACCTAGCATGCCCCCCTTGTGTGGACAGAGATTAATAAAATGTCCTTTTTGCTCGCAATAGATGCAGAGGCCTTGAGATAAGCGCCGGGACCTTTCATCAGAAGACAGACGTGAGCGGCCCAATTGCATCGGTTCTTCCTAAGACAGAGAAAAAGCAGGGACTGGAGGTTCCAGAGGATGCTGGAAAGATGGAGCTAATCGTGATGAGAAGACCTTCCTTGAGCGAGATCTCTCCTGGAAACGTTCCTGGAAATGAATATCGATCTGGGTGGCCAGGGAGATCAGGTCATCCAAAGCAGCAGGAATCTCTCGGCCAGCAGACTCATCTTTGATGTGGTCAGAAAGGCCTTGACAGAAGGTAGCGTGGAGCACTTCATTGTGTAGAGTAGTTGGTTGGGGTCTGCTGCGGTCTGGGAGGGTGTATACATGGTTTGTTCAAACTGTCATGCACGGAGAGACAGGACCACTAGGGGGCACCACGGCTTGTATGGAGGTGGTGTGAGCCCTAAGAAGGGCCAAGGCGCAGGCGAGTCTAAGCCTTACCCAGGTTTTCCCCAGAGCCTCTAATAGTGAGGGTGTTGGGCTGCTGGGTACGGCCAGGTTGCGGTCCTTGGGCACACTAAGGTGGGCAAGCACAGTACAAAAGTATAAGGCAGGCGGATAGTTGAGGAAAGCCAGGGTCGAGACAGGCAGCAAACAAGAGAGGTCAGGTCACACCCCAGGGATCCAGGAGACAGACACTAGTGACACAGGGGCCACTGCAGGCACAGGGAACACAAGAGACACTGAAAGCAAGAGGAGGCACAGGAGACTCAGGGATATCCACAGACTGACAGGAACACTGGAACAGCACAGGGAAGTTGACTGGGAACCAACAGACTAGACAACGAGGGGTTAACACAGGAGCTGGACAGAGGAAACACTGAATTAAGCCACAGGTGAACAGGAACTAGATCACAGAACTACGGGCTCAAGACACATTGCAGGAACACTGAGTGTAGTCTGTCAGCTAACTAAATAGCCAAGGGTGACCTGGAGGTTATTTTCTGATTGGCCAGTGGCATGGACGGAGTTGATAAAGCTTGAAAACAGGGGCACGCCCAGCGACAGAACTGCCCGCATGCGCATGAGAGAGATACCTGTGTTTTAGTGAGGAACAGGTAGGTGTGAGATTATGCCTAAGAATTATAGCGTACAATGAAAAATAAATTTCCATGCAAAAAATTGTACTGCTTTTTGCATGGAAATTTGGATGGAATTTGACCACAAGAGAGGTTAATGATGTTCACTGCACCTTTTTTCATGTTTTCCCTTTGAGGCCATGTCACTTTTTTCCAGTGATCCTGCTTTGCTCCACTATCCCACAAGCAGATGAAACATCGGTACTTTGTGTATCCACTTTGCTATCCAAGTAGGAAGTTCACCATTTTTAAATGAACACATAGCAAAGCTTTTGTAAGACTATTTTGATATTCTTCTTTAAGTTTTGTTGAGTGACCAATTAGAATTGATGCATAGCAGTTGCCATTATGCAGTAAAACAGATTTCAAACTTGGAGTGGAACTGTCTATGAAAAGCTGCCAGTCTTCTGCTCAGTTTTCTGGTACTCCCATATGGGCTAGTAGTACAGGGATGTTACAACAGTACACAAAGTCTCCATCTTCACTGAAATATGCTAGGAGTGTCACCTCTCTTGTCCTATAAACCGTTATTTTACCTTTCGGTCTCAGTTATTTTCTTTTAGCCTGGATACTAACAATTCAGATGCTCGTTTTTACAGACTTAGGTCACATATTAAATCATTGAGCTCTTCTTGGTAGAACTGCTGGTTTGATGAAACACTTCCTTCATATTCACTTCCACTGCTAACTCCTGGAATACACTCCAAACCATGTATATCCTCCATGTCGGATACTGGAATTTCAGGGGGTGTATTGAACACTGGTATGGGAACATCAGCACAATGCGGCACAGGTCGTCTTGCTGATTCCAAATCAGGTTACTCCCACTTTTTATTTCTTGTAACGATTGAAACCTTTTACATTCACAGCACAAAAATAACAATCATTATGATGATTTTTGGGCTCTCGCCATACCATAGGTCACCAAATTTCAAACTTTTCTATTTTTAATTTTTCCACTGACATAGACACGCTACACAAGTTTTGCATACCATATGGGGAGCTCAATACTTATCTTGGTCCCCCAGTTTAATACCAAAATATGCAATATATGCTTGTTTCAGGAATTCTGTAATGTTTCTTCTCTGTTATTGCTGAGAATATTCACCACAAATGTAGCAAAATTCATTAGGGTCATTTAAACAATGTCTTCCTAAAGAACCTCTATTTCTGTAAAAAAAGAAAATGTATGAGCAAAAAGAAGGCAAATTAAAGTTTCATAAAAATAATGCTACATTTATTATAAAATGCAAAACATCAGTGGAAATAAAGATTGATAATATGCTGTGTTAAAATTTGTTGTTGGTAAAATCGTCTATTCCAATTCCTGTATCACAATAACTAGAGCCAATTTAATGAAACTGATGTCATTTCTGGATTCAGCAGACCTGAAAAACACTATGATATTAAAAAATACTTGGCAAGTGAAATCTCTTTTTTTTTTTTTTGAACTGTATAATTATTTGAAACTGGCAACCTAGAATATACTACTTTAATACTTGCATTTGACCACTAAGCACACCTGCTCTACATTACTGTTATTTTTCTCTTTTCAGATAGACCATGGAATGTTCCTCCCTATTAACTACCTTGACAAAATGGTTCCTAATCCCACATAAGAGGCATCAGTATGAATACCTAACCCTTTTCTGAAATTGGGTGCATAGGAGCACGGGTTGTGCTATCATTAGATAAGTCCGCTTAAAAAGTAAGTGAGTCAGTGGCAGAGCATACAAGGTGCTGCAGTTTTGGGTGGATATAGAATGCAGCAGTTTACACTATGGAATGTAATACATAACATGTGTGTGTCCTCTATTACCATTTATACTTACTGAAGTTTTGCAGAGTGCCAGAAAGATTTGTGGCTTTGGATGCTACAAGTATATGCAAGTATATGTGGCAGAGACACAGCAGTGAAGTTGACACCTTTTTCAAGGTTAAAGTTAGTGCAATCTGGACAGATCTAAAATTATTTCTCCCCAGGAAGTGATGATTGGCTACCTTCTGTTTCAGGAGAGGAACCTAGCCTTAGCAAACTGTAGCAGCCAACTTTTTTGTGCTTTTGGGCCTAAGACAATGTTTGGCCCTTTTTTTAGGCAGGGAAGATGCTAAGAAACTCAGGGCAGGACTGCCCTGCTGCCCCAGGGCTTGGCTGGGCCAGGCTGCCATGAAGACTGGACCATTGTGTGCATGAGCTAGAATCCCAGCAGCTAAAGTCCTGGCTTCAAAGGGGGAGAAGCTTAAAAATGGGACCCCGAAAAGAGGTGCATAGGATGGAATACAATTGGTGCAGAATTTGGACTGTCATTCATAGGGGAACCAACTCCAGAGGACAAATGCTTCTTTGAGATTTTACTATGGATTTAAGAATTCAGTGAGGATGATAAAGGTCATCTGTCATGGTTGACTGTATGGAATGCTATTGGATGCAAACTGCTGCTATCCTGACACTCTGCTACCCTTGTGAATTTCTCTTGCGAAAAAACAATACTAGGAGCGACCCATGTATAATACTGGACACCCCTACAGGGATGAGCTCTACACTTTTTTAAAACATTTTTTTTTTGTGTTTTTAGCCTCATGCTGAGTGTTTTTTGCAAAAAAGGTTTTTTTTGTGTATGTCCTCACTAGAGCAGAAACTTTACAGTCACTGCTGGTCACTAAACTAATGTACCATACAACAGTAAATGCACAAATATGACAACGCAGAGACCAGAAACAGTCAGGTAAGTACCAGCCACTGACTTCTAAACTAAGGCACTTTGCTGTTTACCCCCAATTAGAGAGCCTGGTCAGATTCACCTGCCTACTAATGGTGAATTTATAGTGCCAACACTGATACATTTTGACAGCTCATAAGCCTTGTATGGAAAAATAGTGTAAACGACAGGTGCTCTTTATGTAGCCATTAGGTGTCCATTGGACTTCAGATATCCCATGCCTTTGGGTCATTTTCTTTCAACTAATAATATTCTACAATGCCTGGAAAAAAAGGAATATTTTATTTTGAGATGGAATTTTTCTTAGGAGGTGAGGTCAGAAACTAATAATTTTCCCCAGTTTAGCAAAACTTGCAATAGATGATCAAGGGGTTTGTCAGGATTGCTTCTGAAACAAAACTGCTGTGTCATCAATGAACAAGCTCATTGATGACCTCATTAAGTATGACTTTTATTGTTAAATATAACATTCACTTGGTCAAAACCTTAACGTCAAAAACTATAGGTAAATTTACCGGTAATTTGATAGAAAAGCTCACTGTATTTGTGATTTTTACAGTAAACTTCCCTTCGAAAATAGTCAAGTACCACATTGCCATCACGGGTCAGTCCTTCAGCTTCATAGTGGAAAAAGAATTTCTGCCAAAATGGAGTGTGATAAGGAGCTCTGTAAGATAGCAAGCTGAAGAGATCTCCCAGACCTTACCTTAGAAGGAAAGGTCTGCTTTCCAACTTTTAAGAGGCATTGATATACTCATGTCAGCTTCTTTCTCCTAGGACAATTGAAAGGGAAAACATCTCATACAACTACCTGGAGCCTCTGAGAAATTAAGGTATAACAGTCACTTTGATTAGAAGGAAACTGTATTTTTTCAGGTTTACCATAAGCAGGTTTTAAACATGTATGAATAGTAGTAAAGGCAGAACCCTACACTCAGCAATTATTTTTCAATACACCAGTTACTATTCACTGGTTACCATACTGGGTGGAGATGTTCAACTAATGTGTGTGTGTGTGTGTGTAAAAAATGGTTAGTTATTATGTAAGACTGTTAGTTACTTATTTTACTTAATAAAATATCCTAGGCACAATTGGCGTTGATTTAGGAATAAATGTCATGCATATTGTTTTTTTTTTACTTAGCTTGGTGAGTGAAATGACTTTAGTTATCTAATCATGTGTGATCAAAATCCTGTTTTTTATTTTCTTTGTACATGGTTGGATATGTTTTGCAAAATGAATTTACACGTTACTTTCCCTTGTTCACCAAACTAAGTAAACATATGCTATGCTTTTGCAAATTGGGGCCATTCTGTTTATGCTAGACAAAACAACAATCCAGCTAATACACTAAGATGTAAATTTATAAAGCAGTGAATCTGATATTCACTGAAACATTCCCTGGCGGAGAATTATTTACTGCCATTTAAACACATAGATATGGAAGATTCCCAACCAGGGATTCTTTCAATGAATGTCAGATGTAGTGCTTTATGAACATATTCTTAAATGTGCTTCCCCATAAACAATTAGAAACGTAGGCATAGCTACAGAAAAATGATTATCAATGGTAAAAATGATTGTCAATGTTAAATTTTGATTGATATAACCTTTTGCACCTCATATTAAATAAAAAAAATCAGCATGTTTATAAAATCCTACAGAGCAGGTAAAATGTATGTTATTTGTGCCTTAATACCAATACCAAGGGTGATCTGTTCAAGCCTATATTGTATTTTGACAGAAGTGTTACTAATATAGGAGGAGGATCAATCATGACCAGAGAAAGTGGGGAAGGACAACAATGCTGAGCCAAGCCAGGGGCAGGGGGAACTACAGTGTCCAGTAGGGCTAGGGGAAAACATTAGTGCTCCCTTGGGTTGGAGGAAGAATATAGTATACCATAGAAATTGGGAAGAACAATATTACCCAGTGGGGCTGGGGAAAAACAAGTCATGCAATTTACTTGTATAGATAGGACTATTTATTTAAATTATTGCTAATTATAGAAAGATCACCAACCATCCTTTGTGAGTCAAAGTTCTTTTCATTGTCATATCCACCTACTTTCATCCTGCATATTTTCCCTCATCATACACCATGCACTCCTGTCCTGCATGTACAGACGCAGTAAGACACTTCATACTCCTGTTCTGCATATACCCATATATGTCCCAATGTCATAACCTTTGCACTCCTCTTCTTCACATACAGCCTCCTGTACCCCTATTACTCACATACTGCCTGCTGTCATATTCTTTGCAACTCTCTCTGGCAAATGCTGTTGTACATTCTATTTTTGTTTTTTGCATATACATGCCCTCTACATGCTTCCCTTGCACATACTAACAGCTATCATACCTATTACACTCCTTTCCTGTACATACTTCCTATTGTCATACTTTGTGTACTTCTTTCCTGAACATACTGCTCACTTCCATACCCATACATTGCTAGTTTTTTTAGCATTGTTTGTTACACTAAATATAGAATGCCAAAGGAAGAACTCTTAAGTGATGAAAATGCTATAGTTATTTATAGATTATATATATAGATTTATTTGGTGATTTAGGGTCTCTGCAATTTGCAGTCATTGGGGATGAATAACTAAAAGAACTAAATACAAGAATTTTACAAACCTGGTTATGATGTCACATGGAGTAGTAAATCTGGTTCTTCATACAGGAAAATGGCTAAAATAGTGACAATAAGACAATAATAGTAATATTAATAATAATGATTATGAGATATGCACTATGAAGGAAGAGAAAGACTTAGATACAAATTTGGGTTATGTCAGGACAAACTTTTTAGAAGTACATACCTAAAACTGAAGTTCAGATGAACAGCTATATACGCATGTTGGAAATCACTATTTATATTAAAGTGAAGAAAGACGTTTTTATACATACAGGCCAAATAATTATTCCATCAAATACAGCAGCCTAAAAAAACATTATAGTACCCAAATGTCTGTGTAGGTTCTCATGTATCCAGGTCATAGCACAGCTAGTATAAATCACATTAGTGTCATTTCTGTCCTGCCAATTTGTCAACACCCTTAGCTATGTAAATTAAAAGATTAACACCTATTCAGACTTGCTGGGCCCAATAGATAGGAATATGTAACTTGTATTGGGTGGTTTCACAACTTTCACCTCATACCTTGTTGGACAATCAATACCTGTCTTGACACAATCAATCCTAACCAGATTGAAGTGACTGTGCTTCTGTGCTAATACATGCTAGGGAATGTTCATGACATTCACAACTGAACAAGCTGCTTGGAAAATCAATAAAACATCTTCAACACTTCAGAAAAAGTCTAGTTGAATGTGACTACTACTAGCTATAGTACTTTGGGAATGCTTTGTGTTGGAGCTTCATCTAGTGTATTAGTCGTTTTTTTTTTTCATAATTCAAGGATTATATTTTTGATTACCACTGTATTTTATAGGTGGAATGTCATTTCTAAGAAATTCTTTAAAAATGTTAGCTTTATGGCTGAATTTTTGACGCAAACATTTAGCTGTTGTATCTCACTTTAGGACAGGTAAATTACATCTTTATATTACCTATTTATATGGAACAAACATATTACATAGCACTTGACAGCGTCACATAGTAATGCCCAATATGGCTTAAGACAGCAGTAAAACCTGGTTACCTTTACCTGCTTCATCTATAACTAAAAACAATGAAAACTTCTTGGTGTGGATGGGCTTTTGTCATAATCAGAAAGTATAAGAGTTATAGAGTTATGCTTTAGTTGTTCAAGCAGTTAGTGAGAGCATCAATTTAATGACCCTACAATGTGGGAGCTATTTAGTAAAATCAGCTACAAATGTCAACTAGGATTTTTAGGGATATAAATGTGCTATCACTCTGACTTATGACTTTGCTAAGACCTGTAGGAGCTACAACTTCGGTCAATCAAAGCAGGCCTAATAATACATGATTAAAATACATGTGTTCCCCGTTAACTACCTGAAAAATTCTCTTTTTAGCTGAAATTAATCAAATAATTCTAGATTGGAGTGCTGCCAATGTCTGTCAGCAATACAGGTCAACTAACCAAAATTCCCAAAAAGTCCTCACCCTAAAATCACTCCAACTGACTTTTAATTTTCCAAGAAGGTTAAGTTCTTCAAATTTGTATATGAATTAACTGAACTTGGTGTGATTAATTGTTGCCCATTTCACTTATAACTATTCATTGGCTTCTCTGTAAATAATGTATTTTTTTAATAAAAGACTGAAAATTATATTACTGATCAAACCTGTAATCAGCCAATCCAAAAAGTCTGCATACTTTTATTCTGTTTTACTTAGAACAGGGAAGGCAATCTAAATCTTGACAAACACCAAGGACCTGCTCAGCTATGATCAGCATTCACATGCTTATCAGCTATTTGAAGGGCATCTGTCATCATAAGCTGTACAAACTATGTGATTTCAAATGGTAAATTTAGCAGATAAAAAATCCCAAAAGGGACTTCTCACGACTCTTATCTCTTTGGTTCTCCAAAGCCTGCCAGTCAGACCAAATATGGGGATGTGCAGGGAGGTCTGAAAGTTGATGCTGGTTGTTAGCTAAGAAGTGTGATGGCTCTATAAACTGTGTCTCTTAACAAACAATTTAATTATGTGATTATACCTTTAACCTGACATTGAGCATTGAGGCCCTGGCAATTCTGCAGGCCTGGCACTGTACTCTTGACATATTTGTTTCAAAGGAACTTCTAGAGAATGACAGCAGCAAAAAAGAACAGCATGACCTCTTAAATTACATAATCTTTAAAAAGCACAAAAATAAACTTTTTTCATGTATATAGAGGAAGGCAGATATGTAGGCAACAAAGCAAATTTAAGTTGAAATTGGTACTATAAAGCTTTTGCTAAACTCTAAAATCTTACCCACTGTGATAAGGTTTTTAAAACTATCCAAAATGGAAGCAAGGCAAAACTGAGTGTAAAGGTGCGTACACACTTCCAATTTTTATCGTTCCAATCGAACGACGAACGATCGATTGGGCAAAAAATCGTTCGTAAAAAAGTAACCAACGACGCCGACGAACGAGGAAAGTCGCTGGAAACGAACGACCGGACCAGCGGATCGGATTGGACGACGATCATTGAGCATCGTTCGTGTGTACGGTCGTTCGTTGATCGTCCATGTTCAGAGCATGCGTGATGAACGAACGTCCGTTCACTTTCCTGTCGTGCACATAGTTCCTCTATCGCTTAAACGATCGTATCTATTGTGTGTACAATATCTACGAACGATCGTGTCGTTACCTCTATGTGCAGTATCGGTGCTATACGATCGTTCATATATATCGTGCAGGAACGTTCGTCGTTCGTTTTCCGACGATAATAATTGGAAGTGTGTATGTAGCTTAAGGGGCATTTCACTGACAACTAATTGAAGGGGACCCTTAAAACACCAGTAGTGTAAACAAACACTATTTCACTGTCCACCAACACTATAATTTTTATTCTCTGTTTTATTATTATTGTTTGTTTTTAAAATTTGTTTTGTAGTTTAAAGACTCATTTAATATAATAGACCTTCCAGTCTATATATAAAATATGTTATGCCTTACGATATTAAATTTGCTATTAAAAGTTAGTTATTTTAATGTAAGGATTACTTCTGAGCTATAAAATGTCTAATTCATAATTTGTTTTTTTTTTTCTCTTCTCGAAAACCAGTAAAGATGTCTGATGGGTAAGTATTGCCTTGTCCTTTGTATTTGTCATTAAAACTTTTCTTTTAAATTGTTTTACCCAATTTGATAAACTCTAAATGTGTTCATTGTCTGTCTATGTCCAAATTTGAGCCAAGTAAAATTTGTGATGCTGACCAAACCAACATTTTATACATTTTCTATAGACCATTTGGCACAATAAAACAATGGAAACCAAAAAATTATTGACTCACTGAAGGCCGCATTCAAAATCACATCACATCAATACACATCAATAGCAATGAAAATTAAAGTAAAAAACTAAAATCACAGATTGATCAAATGTTCAGGAATATCATCACAACAATAATGTGGCTCTGGAGTGTGTAGGGTACCCACATATTTGCATGCTCGATAGTGTCCAGACATTCTCCTGGTGAGAAGGCAGGTAGTATCTTGAGGGATTTCTTCCTAGACCTGGAACAGGGCATTAGTGAGCTCCTGGACAGTTTGTGGTGAATTTAAATGCACTTTATATACCTCTAATTTATTTGGATTCAGGTCTGGGGAACATAGAGGGTAATCAATGGCATCATGCCTTAGTTATACAGGAACTTACACATACACTCTGGCCTCATGAGGCCAGATTACACAGCAAACCTTCATGAGATGGCTTGGTATGGATATGCTATCCTGGAGAATTTGAAGTAACTATTTGTCACTAAAAATAAGAATCAGAAACAATAGCATGCTCCTTGTTACAGATGTACCACAAAGAAAACATCTCAACAGAAAATATGGGGCTCCTCCACTTTTCTGTGGAAACTTATTGCTGTTATTATAGTAGAAGCAATCCTACCCTGCTGAAATCTACACTGTTGTAGGGAATTGTGACTAACTTTACTGATTTTTTTTAAAACTTGCCCAGGGTTAAAAACATTTGCAAACTAATAGAAAATGATTTTTAAGAAATCCATTCCAGGTTTTCTAAATCACCCAGTTTCTCCCATATAAGCTACCTTCTCCAGTCTTGGAGATATTAGGAAACTGGGCCTGATTTAATAAAGATCTCCAAGGCTGGAGAGGATACACTTTCATCAATTAAGCTGAGTGATCCAGCAAACCTGAAATGGATCTAGTCCAGGGCTGAAAAATACCATATTTGCTAACAAATGACTTTTAAGAAATCCATTACATGTTTTGCTGGATCGCCCAGCTTCACTAATGAAAGTGTAGTCTCTCCAGCCTTGAAGAGCATCGATAAATCAGGCTCACTATATCAAAAAAACTGATAAAATGGCCAATGCTGGAAGCTTGAGTGTGGAAAAACTCTGAAATATTGGATTTGTATGGTTGTATAGTCACCCTACTGACACCTATAAAAAAATCTTTTAAAACCTTTAAAAAATACATAAATGTGAAAAGTAATCACAATTCTAATTAAGTTGATACTTACTTAGGTTCTGTTAAGTCTATTTACCCAAAATACAAGCATAGAAATGTTTTTTATTGTTGGGGGCCTTTATACACTTAAAAGTTTTAATGTTATTTTTTTTTTGTCTTGCAGGGAAGAAGTAACAGTAAGTATTTACTGTGAACTTGTCTTTGAAGTTCAGTATGCCTCGGAAATTGGAATCATAGATCTTTATCCATTTTAGAAAACAAAGTATTTTCCTTATAACTCAAATAATGCTACATTTTTTACTAATCTATTTTCTCTGCAGTCTATTCCTCTTTTGATACAAGAAAGTACTTTGCTAGCTTTAGATATTGCAGCTTGGCATTGCATGCTGTTATTAGGTCTATGATCTACCAGAACCCCCAGATCATTTTCCATTCCTGACCCCCCCAAATTTTTTTTCTCTAGACAGTATGAAGCAGGCATGTTGTTAGCCCCCAAGTACATAACTTTACATTTATCTATAATAAATGTCATTTTTCCCTTTGTTGCCCAATCAAACAGTACATCCAGGTCTGCTTGTAGATTAGACATTCTGTATGGACTTAATTCTATGACATAGTTTGGTGTCATCTGCAAACACAGAAATGGTACTTTTAATCCCAAACTCTATATAATTTCATAAAGATGTTAAACAGTAAAGGTCCTAACACTGAACCCTGCGGTACACCACTAAAAACCTTAGACCATTCAGAGTATGAATCAATAACCAGTTCTCTCTGGATGTGGTCCTTAAGCCGGTCTTCTAACCATTTACAGATTGACTTTTCTAAACCTATTGACCCCAACTTGCATATTACCGTCTGTGGAGTACTGTGTCAAATGCTTTAGCTTTAGCATTTCAGGTTTGCTGGATCACCCAGCTTTACTGATGAAAGTGTATCTTATCCAGCCTTGGAAAGCTTTATTAAATCAAGCTTGATATATTTATTTACTGAATAAGGCTAATCCTTTAGATTTTTTCTTCAGAATTTTATATAATGATATCAGTATTTTTATTTGTGAAAGGAGTAAGAGGGTATTCTTTGCTTCTGTTGGTTCAAGGTGTTACAAAGTATTTAGAACTGGTACTGCCCATCTATGGTCACTCTTATGGCCATTTATGCAATTACTTCTTTTGGATGAGACCAAAGACCCAAAGAGGAGAGAACATTTTTTATTGGACTTTTTATTGGTCAATGTCCAATAAGTTAGGACATTGAGCAAGAGCTAACTGGTTTGGTAATGATGTGTAGAATTGCTTCTGTCCACAGTCCTCAACATAGTCTCCTCAACAAACTTTCCCTGAAGAAGCCTATGGCGTAATACATTTGGTACTAAGAGTATTATTGCCAGTTTATATCTGGACTATGGACTTATGAACCCCACATGATATGTAGGCAAACTATAAATTATTAAAAATGTACACATTTTGGTGTATTGCTTTTAAACATTATTTGTTACAATAAACAGTTTTGTATACTTATGTTAGCCTAAAACACCCTCTTTACCTTAAGGCTCATCCAAAAGAAGTAATTGTGTGTTCTGTATTCAGGAGCAGTCAATTGAATTTTAGGATAGGAGACCACTATTTTCTTAATAATACACACTTATGGCCAGTCTAAAGTGGTATTTTTGTCTTAGCGCTAGCAGAAAAATCTGCAAAAAGACAATATGTAGCAGGTGGTTAAGAGTAAAATCATAACTTTTTTTTTCTAGTATGAAGAGGAGGAACAGGAGTATGAAGAAGAAGAAGTAGAAGAGGAAGAAGCAGAAGCAGAACTAGAACCAGTCCCAGAGCCACCCAAACCTGTACCTCCAGTCACAGCTCCACCACTTATCCGACGGAAATCTTCAGCTAATTACCGATCCTATGCCACCGAGCCTCATGCAAAGGTAAGTCATTAGCTATTTCAGGGAAGAAATAAGAAAAGGGGTTTTGGCAAAATAGATTTTATTGTGAAATTGCCAACAAAAAATAGAATCCCTAATTTCGCAATGCAGGTTTACTTGGGTAAAATTTGTGTGAAAAAATTCTCTACTTGTAAAAAACTTTCCACCTCTAGCATCCAGTCAGTAAAGAAAGTGCTGTGGTGAATAAAAAGGTTAAATATAAATAGATGGGATGGAGTAAAACATGGAAATAATAGTGCCAAAAAGACCTATGGATGAATACTTTATAGTAATATTCTGGCACCTTTTAAAATTAATGGCTGGCAAGAATTCAATTGTGATAATACATGGAAAGCTTATTGACAATAGGGCAAATATTTGGGCAACATAACAGCTGTGTACAAGGAACAGACAAAAAAGGCAATTGTGATAATGCACAGGATTCAAACTAGCAATAGTTACAATTAAAAAGTAAATTAAATAAAAAGACAATTGTAACAATATGTATACAGCAATCAAGTGGGAACCATGACAAACACATAACAATTATAATCATTCCTGCTCATTAAAATATTTAACAACATATTGCCATTTAATGAAGAAATGTCCAGGATATTTATTAATAAACTATCTAGTGTTTATCCTCCCAATTAATTTAATCAAAATGATAACATTGTATAAAAATGCATACAATGGTATATATTCGAAGCCCTCACACAGTTTCAGAAATTACAATAAGGTGTTTAAATAGTTAGACCCTGTACTAACAACCTTCTTTGTCAAACTTCAGTTTCCATTGCAGCCATTGTCCATGGTTGTCCTATAACGTGGATTTTCATAACCTGACAATGAGCACAACTGCATGACAGAAGCAATTACTATCACTGTGAAAATGCATTAAGTGGCAGGAAGAGAGCTTGGTTGGGTAGTAAAGTGGTCATTGAACATTAATATATTAGGGTGACCTCTAATGGGTGCTCAGTCAACTCACATCTATAATGGTCGGTGTCAGCCACAGCTGTGACTTTTTAGTGAATTCTGAATAACAGGTAAAACATGGACCTAGGATTTGAGGCCTTGTCCCACCCAAAAACTCTTCAAAGCCTCCAGGAGCCATGACCTAGACCAAAATCCTTTAAGATCTAACAAAACTATGAAGCTGTAATTTTGCAAAGGTTGATTAAATTGTCCAGCCACACTTTCTTGGAATACATGAGAAATAAGTATGTTGCTAATTTAAAATACTTACTGTATATGCTTTTCCCAATAAACTGGTATTTGTTTTGGATCTTCCTGATATGCAGTGTAATAATCAGTAATCTGAGGACTGTCTATTAGGCTTATTTAGTAAGTTGCTGTATAAGAACAACAAGTTTGCCCTCAATAAAATTAAACCTGATTGGTTTTTATGTGTCAATTTTGGTCTGCTGGTCTGGATTTAAACCTTAATGTGTAACATATCTACTGACTGCCCTTAAATAAATTCACATACTTTTCATAAATTGAAAACAAAGAGTATGGAGCATAAAGTAAAGAGATAAAATAAAAAGTGCGATGCAGAATAAAAATAACATTTTCTTGGCTTCAAAAGCAAGAGGCTGATTACCACATTAGTCTTACAGTTAGAGTTTTACAGGCGTCTGTGATATTTCTGTATCTCTGATATGCAAACAGCAAACTGACACAGGTGACCTTTTTTTACCAGTTTTAAATTCTCCCCATGCACTCTCAGTGCATTCTTTCAACTGACCTAAATAACAGGGGCATTACTGTGACCACAATGTAATGGGCATTTCTTCCACTGTACATCATGTTGTCATGACCACCATTGTAAGGGAACCATTCTTCTCTGACAGAAAATGTTGGGAAGGCATTCGTCCTCTAACCATCAATCTGCTGGAATATTGTTTTGTTTAAAAAAATACAGCATAGGAGTTTTACTGTGTCACTAATACTATCTAAATAAAGAAATAATTGTGATTTCTTTTACCAGAGAAAACCAAAGATATCTGCATCTAGGAAACTGCAGTTGAAGGTAATGTGATTATGTTTTTATTTAAATTGTAGTAACCCATAAAGAATCAAATGGATGAATATTTTAATCTATACTTCTTACAACTATTACTTATACTAATGGGGAACGGGTTTGTGTGAAAACATTCCTGTACAAATATTTTTTATTATTAATAAAAGGTTTTGGTAATAGTTAAGTTTGCCACCCCTAAACAGAAAGAAACAAAGTCACACTGTTTCTAATGATGTCACTGGTTCTTACTAAATTGGTTTGCTTTATCTATAAAATTTTGGCTAGGATACTACTGGGTTTTCTAAGTCAACAGTGCAAGAAACATAACCTTGTAACAATGCTGTTCTTATTACAACTGTTTATATTCAAATGAACAAGGTTTAGTAGCTCATTACAATTATTCTCTTTACTGCCATCTTGGTACATGATAAATTCATATTATACACTTTGCTTCTTTCAACTATTGGCAGTTGCTTTCTCTACCTAAAGGTAATAAGAACAATTTCTGTATTTGTTTTTTTTAAGAGTCTGATGCTTCAAATAGCTAAAAATGAGATGGAACGGGAAGAGGAAGAAAGAGCTCAAGAGAAACAAAGAGTCTTGGCTGAGTGCTGTGAACCTCTTCAACTTTCTGGGTTGTCACTTTCTGAACTTGAGGTAATAAACAATAAGAATCTTGGACCTGTTCTAATTAGACTAGTCCCCTGTGGTCTGTAAACTTTGAACTTGCGTATAATGTATATAATGTGTGTGTGTGTGGGACATAGCATCTTTAAGCTATCTAGTGCATTTACTCTCAACCTCCATACACATGTTTTTTTCCTCAGAGTATTTATTCTGAGATGGTTCCGTGTAACAATTTGAAATTCATTAATGCATTTACTTTTACTATTTCCTTTAAATTTTAAACAACAGTGGAAGTAATTAAATGTAGCTAAGTGATACTTGGATACTAATACCGTTCCAGGAAAACCTTGACAAGAATGCCTATAATTTGAGAACAATTTAGGAACGCTGTCCAACCAATTCTTTGTTCTTTGAACAACATCCATTAGAGTTGTAAATGTGACAACAGTAAAAATGTAACAAGTTATGGATTATGGATATAGTACATATGAATATTGTTTAAGAAAACTGCTTTTGGTATATTTCAGAGCAGAAGTAATTCTGCTTTTGTATAATTGGTAAAAAAATGATTTTACATGTTCTTATAGGAACTTTGCAGAGAGCTTCATGCCAGGATTGATGTTGTGGATGAAGAAAGATATGACATGGAAGTTAAAGTGAACAAAAATGTTATTGAGGTACTGTACAATCTTGGATCTAGGAAATAATAAACTGACTGTTGTAAACATTATTCAGTTATCAGTGCTAAAAGCAATAAACCTGGTCTATCAGTGACAAAATCAGCATGAATAAGAATGTATTAAAAACACATCACACAGTGTAAAGAATTAATAGTTTACAACATCTTTTATCATCAACTAACAGTTCTTAAGCTTCAGTCAAGTGACAGCTAATGCAATTTTTCAAGATTTCCTTCTTTGTATGATCAGTCATAGCAACTTTTGTAACATTTCACCTTGACTTCAGCAACAAACAGATGTGAAACAGCATGATTTATTAACGTTCTCCAAGACAGGAGAGGATAGACTTTCACCAGTGAAGCAGGGTGACACAGCAAACCTAGAATGGATCTGGTCCAGGACTGAAAACATTTGCTAAAAAATAGCAAATGGCTGTTAAATCCATTCCAGGTTCACTGGAAACAAATTGGAAACTATACTCTTTCCAGAATATAAGCACATAAGTCATGTATGTCCAGCCTAATCTGACAAAAATCTGACAGTTAACTTTAATAATATTAATAATTATTCATAATTCTATATTATTATTATTATTATTATTATTATTATTAATAATAATAATACTAATTATTAATTCAACATCAGGTATAGCTAGTGTATATAGGTAAATTTGAATTGGTATCAGCATCCTGCAATCCTTAACATAGAAGCACACAGACTTGGAGAGGATTTGGCAGGACTAAAAGCAAACTGCACACAAACCTTTATCAGGGAGGCAATGGGTCTGAATTATTAAAGTTTTCCAAGGCTGGAAAGGATACACTTTTTTAAGTGAAGCTGGGTGATGATCAGCAAACTTGAAATTAATCTGATTCAGGAATAAAAACCTTTGCTGAGAAAAAAGCAAATTACTTTTAAGGAATACATTCCAGGTTTGCTGGATCACCCAGTTTCACTGATGAAAGTATATCCCCTCCAGCCTTGAAGAGCTTTAATAAATCAGACTCAATACAATACTCTTTTGTATCTTTTAATTTAACAGGGAAACAGGCAAATATAAGAAGGAAGCTTTACACATATAATCAGTAATCATTCAACATCTGTATAGCTAGTTCTATACATGGTATAGTTTTTTTTAAACTGTTTATTTTATTTTTTTCTATAGGTGTGGAACTAAAATGAGCCACAAGATGGCATCATTACTTTATTTATTATCTTGTATTTATATATAATTCCCTTCTTTGTTATAGGTATAAATATACATGTAAGTAAAAAATGATACATATTATAGTGTAATAAATAAATAACATAAACACAGCATACTAAATGCACTACATTTTAAAAACAGAAACGTGTGAATTGTATAGAAAGTACCTGATCTGTTGAGATCCAAATAATAAAACACTTAATACCTGACTATAGATATGGCATATTATTTTACAGCTTTCTGAATATTATATGCAGATTTTTTTAAATAAAAATAAACATTAAATAGAAACTTTACATTCTTAGATCACTAAATGTGAAACTGTAATAGTTTTGGTTAGTGCATTGTCCTCATTGTGATATTCATATGCCCTTATTAAAGAGAACCATGCCATGGTTGTGGCACCCCATATGTTGTGGCTTTTGTCTAGATTTGTAGAGGAGGGGCCTGATAGGCACAGCTGATTGAAATTATTAGGCACTTATAGTATAGTGTATATTTAATATTATTAAAGCAATGCCACTCATGCCAACTGTATGGCTAAGATCAGAACATTCTCTTTTAGACCTAGTGAATTATCTTTTAGCCAGTAAGAAAGCAGCAAAAATACTAAACATGTTAAAAATACAATAACCATCATTGCTTTCCTTAAACAATTTTTGATTTTGTTTTAGTAAAGTGTAAACTTGGTTGTAAACTTGTTTTTAGTGTAATTGATGTAAAAAATGGTAAATTTGAAAATGGAAAGTTTAGTTCTTATCTGTTTCTGTCTAATATCATGCCATACAGTCTTTCTCAAAAATAAAACCACATCCTGAGAGGTAGTGCTTACCTGAAGTCATGAAAAAAACAGGGCCTCTATTTTTTCAAGATATACAGGATTTTCAGTTTCTCTTTCCCTCATTACAAGTTCCCCTCTGTTCTTGTAAGATAGTTGGTGTGTATGTGAAACAATATTATTAACCACAATAAGCTTTTAGTTATCAAAAGGCTCAAAAGTGAAGTAATTTCCCTCCTCCAAAGTGCTTATACTCACCTTTCCTTTGCACATCTGCTGCTCTGTTCTGCTTTCAAGAGCAGCAGTGACCATCTGACAGTACTATGTCATTAACAAGGCAGCAATGCTTCCATATGGGAGAGGATGTGCAAATTGAACCCTCCCCATACCTAAAAGTACCAGACAAAGACAGAAGAAGCAGAAAAGTATCAATGCTCTTATTTATGTTAACCCTCTATAGGTGTATCAGTAAAAAGAGTGATCAGTAGCACTAAAAATGTTTTTAGTCTTTATTCAAAGCCTGTAAATACTGTATATGCCAAATTTCACTTTATCATTAGTTTAAAAAAAAAATACGTCAGGTAGAAAATGGGGGACAAGCAAAGACTATCTGCACCAACGGAAAGAATATCTCAACCTATTAGAAATTAACATAATAATTGTGGTGTAGATATTACGGGTCATCCACACAAATTAAAGCATTTTGCAGAAGAAATTATACTTTTCATCACTATTTAAAAAAACTTCCTAACTACTCATTGATCTCCAAATGAAATGCAGATGGCTTTGGCTCATTTAAATGGGTAAAATCTTGGCAGTTAAAATGCTTAAAATAAAATGTATGTATACCTGTATACCTTTCCACCCTGTTTCTGTTTCCCACCATTATCTAAGCATTCTACCAAAATATTTTTTAAATTCAACTGGCTCCTGGGTATATCTAGACTTCCCAAAAATGTGCTTGTCCACTTCTCTTTTTTATTTGCAATTCTTTGCAATCTCTCTTTCTCTCAAAATATATTTTCCCCCAGATATTAGGTATTATCAGACTTCAGAAACTAAAGCTACCCTGGCGTCAAAATATTCTAACAATTACAAAAATTAACCTGACCTCCCTTGCTGGGAAATATTGTATATAAAATGTCTACAATTTGAACATTTAAATTCAGAAATCAACATCTTTACAGATTCTTAAGGGTTATATGCAGAAATGTCTACAAGACATACACCAGGTTTGGGTTCCTTTTTAGAAGGATATTATAAAGTCATTTATTGATAGTACCTTGTTTCAGGCTAGAATAGTCAAATTTGTTTTTGAATATACCCCTTCAGAGAACTGAGATTCTTCTAAACTTAAAAAAAGCTGACTTTTTATTGTGCAGATTGAGGACTTAAATCGAAGGATTTTGGACCTCAGAGGCAAGTTCAAACGTCCAACTCTGAGAAGGGTGCGTTTGTCAGCAGATGCCATGATGAGAGCACTTCTGGGCACAAAACACAAGGCCGCCATGGATCTAAGGGCCAATCTCAAACAAGTCAAGCAAGCCAAAAAAGATGATACAGATAAGGTAGGTGTTGTCAAATTGTGTGTGTAAAATGTTGTATTTGCCTGTCATGGGCCACTAGAAAGGGCAGTAACATTTTCACACTCAAAAAAAGGTCATATTGTGATTATTTGTTATATTGTATATTGTTAAAAACGTTTTTCCCTACATAGTTATCTATAAACATCGGAAGATACATCTAACAAATCTTTTAAATGAAAAGTTACAGTAATCTTTCTTTTGCTCTGATAGACTGTACTGCTTAAAAGAATTTTGTTCAAATTATTGTCTAATAGGAATTAAACTGAACATTTACCCTCTCCTTCAATGGATTTGCCACACAATTATTACTTCTAGGCACAAAATCCTGTTTGAAAATAAGTAACTGAAATAGGTAAAATGAAGTTTGTTTCACCTTCGCCTTATATCATCAAAAAGCATAAAGTGCATAACCAAAACATCTTGAACAAACACTATAGGAATTTAGAAAGTTATTTTAAGAAAAAAAAATTCACAGGCTCCAGTGGATAAAAATATGCTGATATTTTTATGTTTTTTTTTTTTTTAAACTAACTTCATGGTCTACATAAAATGGTTTTCCCTAGGTTCCTCCAATTTTTATCCCTTATACACATTTTTCTTGGAGGATTCAATTAGAAAATAAGTGAATCAACTTTTACTTATGATCCAATAAATTTCTATTGAATCCAATTTAAAAAGTGTGAATTAGTGGTATAATTTGGGTGGATATTGAAGTTTCTTGTTTAACGACTTCTATATTTACCAAATAATGACAGCTAAACCAAAAATATTATGTTATTTTAAAAAAAATAATAGTAGTAATTTTTTAGAAACAGGAAAAAGCTGATACATGGGGCTAATATTGTCACTGGAAACAATCTTTCATGATTGTTTCCAGCAACCAAAGAGTGACAGATGAACAAACGCGCGCTATACACATGGCGCCGTTTTGTTCCATGGAGAGGTGAGAATGAGCGAGCTGCACCCTGCTGTGCTCTTCTTCCTTCCTTTGTATTGTGGTCGTTCATTGTTGGTTGCTCATGGATCCGTCAGGATGGATCTATTAGCGATGTTGGGCGACCTCTGTACATATGTCAGATTCTCGCCCGAGACCAGCCCGACGTGTACATGTACCAGTAAAATTTAGATAATACAAAGAGCAGCAATAAAATGAAATTTATCTTTCACAGTTTATGCAAAGTTAACTTGATTTTGCTTGTTTTTGACTGTTCCTTGTACATCTTTGCTTTTTGCACTTAGTTTTTAATTAATAAAAAGCCATATGACTGTTTCCCTGTGCCACACAGGATATACGGGAAGTTGGCGACTGGAGAAAAAATGTGGATGCCCTTAGTGGAATGGAGGGCAGGAAAAAGAAATTTGAATCCTCTGGTGCTGCACAGGCCTAAAAAGGTAGCATCATGTTACAACATGTTTTTTTTTTAGATGGTAAAGCCCTCAACTAACAAAATAGCATTCTGTGTGTCTGATGTTCATGGTAATTGTAACTGTGCATTACAAGGCAAAATTGAAAAGCAGGTAGAAAAAGTAATTGATAAACCTCATGGTGAATGTGATCAGCTGGCAGTGCATCAGAAGAATGCCTATCAACAAGTACGCCAAAGCCAAAAGTGGCAGGTGCTATACAGCTGGCTATGGCCTAACTTCTAGTTCATTGCAAAACCCTCTATCATAATTTCATTCTCATATCTGTTAGTAAAGTCTGACTACTTTGCTGAGAAAGTAACAGTCTTCCCTTGGTCAGTTACATACCATACAATGGAAGCATTATTTAAAAGGTAAACCGCAATTTGATTAACAAATAGTTACAGGTTGACAAAGCTCTGCCTTTGTCTGCCAATTTTTCTTCTATTACATCATTGAGAATACAAATGGACATTTTCACACACAATATGCAAGCATAATCCACTTCTCTAACCATCAGGAAACCAATGCTGGAAAAGGCTATACAGCCTTCACTCATGTGTATGAATGCAGATAGGAAGAAAATGTTATAGCCCCTTAGTTCAGATGGTTTCAATCTTTTCACTGTCCCAGCCTGTAAAAGGCTGACACAGAGTTTTTATTAACTTTATTCCTGATCTGGTATCTCTACATAAGAAACATCTACAAACATAAAAAAATACAGTGAATTCTAGTGTGTCACTGTGATAACCAATACTCACAAATTACCCTACAATAGACTATACCTATTATTCTTCATTTCTGTGTGGGTTGCCTACCCCCACTGGAGGTGCTATACCAAAGATTTGCAGCTTTTTCATGCCAGGATGTATGACTGGGGAAATGTGTTAAACTAAAGCTGCAAACATCAAATTTATGTCACTGAAAACAATCATTTGTGTTTGTTTCCAGTCACAATAGAAGGAACAGTTTGTAGTTTAGTGATCCATCCCATAAATATTGTCAGGGGAATGCTGTACACATTCTAGAATTTGCTGAGAACAAGTGATAATTATCTAGTGTATATACATAGCATAAGGCAGGTGCACCATCTTAGTGATAATTTTCCTTTCCTTTTTTTTATGAAACTTCATTTAGCACAACACCAATATAGTTTTAGAAAAGTTACCATCTTTCTGTAGGAAAGCTAGTCATATCAATTTACTGGGTCCTGCACTGATTTTAAACAGCACCAGCAAAGTAACAATGAGTTTGAAGCAGTGAGAGAACTGGATCACCCAGGTTCACTAATAAAAGTGTATATTCTCCAGCCTCCAGCCTTGGAGGGCTTTAATAAATCAGGCCCATTTTATTAAGAGCCTCCCATATTTAAATCTTAAGAAACAAAATTGTTAATATATTACTTATCTAAATAGTTCTTTCTGTACAATTAATATATATTTTCCTAGCTCAATTGAAGTTAGCATATGACAAATTCAGTGTTGGAGAATGTATGTATGTAAATGTAATAATAACATTAAAGATAAGAAAAATAAATATTCTTTATACATTGCTGTTTGTTTTTCTCAGGTCAGAAGGTGAATCAGACAACATCATCCTGCCAAGACCCAATGCTCTTTTGTGAAAGTGTCTTCGCTATTTTATTATTTAGTGATAAATATAAAATAATCAAGCCCTTTTCCAAATTATTTTTACACACCACCTCTTTATGTGTCAAAAACAAATAAAACTTCAAATGCATTATGCGTCACTGGTATTTTGTTACAATCTAGCATGCTGACAAAACAAGACAAAATATATAGAAAAATTGTATTTCTATTCATTCTATAATTTGCACCATTACAGTTGACACTAAAATTACATTACTAGAAAAAAGCTTGACGAATGTATTTGTCAATGAAAGCGTTTTTTTTTTTTCATTGGTGATTCATGGTGACATACCTACTGACTATTGGTAAAATACCAATTTTGCCTTGATAGTCAAAAAATGAGAAAAATGTCAGCATATTTATTTCAGGTCATTGATTAAAAGTATTAAAGCACAGGATCAACATGATAAACAGAAAACTTACATTGTCAAAAGAAAAATTAGGCAATGCCAAGTAATTTGTTTTAGTAAGAAAGCACCCCTACATGCAAAAAAAACTTCTTCCTAAAAATATATTTTTAAAGTGTATTAGTGCCAAAACTTTTTTTTTTTGTTTTGAATAGAATTTTAAGGGAATAGAACCATTGTCTAGCTTCTTTGCTCTCCTAGCTAACAATATGTCAACCACTTGTCTGTGATCAATATTCCACTCCCATGAATATACTATAACTCATATTCTTTAGCAACCTCAAAATCATGTCTTCAACTTGTATATTTCAGACCCCAAAACTCCCAGCTGCCTACGTACGCCAAGAAATGTAACATCTAAAGATTAGTTATAACCCTTCTAAAATGAATCTGTGTCTATAGCTGCAGTTTTCTGGAAACTTATATCACTGCAATGCCATGCAAAGTCTGAACAAAAGCCAGGTCCCTCATTCTATGTTGGTGAGATCCACTGGTTCAGTTTAGCAGGGTATTAACTCTCCTGACTATGAAAAGACTTGTAAGGTGCTGAAAGTTCCCCTGAGTACAGTCCACATACCAACCATTGTCAGTGTTCTGCCTGCAAAGAGCACAGTTCAATTGTTTCCAAATGACAGCTGATTAAGTAGAAGCAAAGAGGGCAGGCAGCAATAGATAAACATTCCATGTGTGCTGTATTGCTTTGCTATATATGTCTTCGTTTTTTTCTTCTGGTGACAGTTTGTTTCCAGTGGCATCAAACAGCAAACATTTTAATGCTTATAACCATTTTATACAAGATGCAAAAAGATGCAACATGTGATCCTATTTTTTTGGCATAGAAATTTTTGTTTATATTGTGGGCCTGTAATTCTTAGGATTAACTCCCGGGTATGAAAATTATATTTATTTATTATATTATAATCATAAATTATAATATAATACATAATTATAAATAATAATTTTTAAAAATAATGTAATAATATACAACAATGTAATCTTAAAATAAATTTAAAAATGAACTTTTATTATTATTATTATTATTATTATTATTATTATTATACATTGTAATCTGCTTTTAAATTTCCCTCCCAGACACACCCCCCAATACATCACCACTTACATCACCTGGAAGATGATGTGACCCCCGGACCCCCGGAATCTGCTTATGCTGCTCGCATCTGCAGTGAGATGTGAAGCACAATGCAGGACTTCTGCATTGTGCTTCGCATCTCACTGCTTATGCGAGCAGCGGCGTTGCCGGGACCCGGGTGGTATTTAAAAGCAGATTACTCAGTAATCTGCTTTTAAAATTCCCGCCTGGCCACAGCCCCCGAAAGACCGGCGTCCCGGCTTCACAGCAGGACCATCCGATAGCCGCTGGAGGGTGAGGCAAAGGTAAGGGGGGCTCTTAAAGTTACCCCGAGTGTGACTCGGGGTTACCGCTTTTTGCATGTAAAAGCCACCCCGAGTCACACTCGGGATTACCGCTAGGGAGGTTAAAATTCCTCTAGTCTATCCTATATTCCCTAATGGCTACCCAACACTTTCAACTGAGTTGCAGTGCACCACAGAAACAAGGCTCGGAGAAAAAGAAATGAGTGGAGGGTCAGATGACAGGTTAAGGGGAGAAGGCAGGAAAGCAAGGGGTTAAGGCTATTAGGTGGTGCCGGAGGCATAGGGTGATGGGGTGGGGCTGGAAATTAGGAGGGGTTAAGTGATAGTATTCATAAAGGTCATCTAAGGGGGCACAGGTCAGATCGCTTCTGTGAAGTGGGAGACATTTTCCCACCCATCCTTCCCAATGTTTGGGTCTGGGATTGTGTGTGGTCTTTGTCATGACAGCTTGGCGGTTTTGCGGGTCCATGAGAGTGAAGTTAGATGCATACAAGGTAGTTGGGGTGGGAAACCCATCAGGGTATGGAGTTCCCGAAGTGACCCATGGGACACTGGGTTGTCGTGAGACCCGGCGGGAGCTGTGGAATACTTGTTAACTGTCCCCAAGTCAGTGTGGTAGCGGCTGGGAACCTTTATGATGACCTTATGATATCCATAAAAATTGATGTAATAGAGGAGTATTGTCATGGACCTTTAAAACCTATACCAATGTTAAGTATATCTGGTTGATTTCACAATGTTGTGCATTATTGTTTTACCCAAGATAAGGTCTCTGAGTGGCTAAGAGTTGAAGTGAGGGTGAACTGGAGGCAGAGGTAAGAATGTCTTCCTCCACTCTACCATTGTCATGTTACCCCTTGCAACTCTGTGTATAATCGTGTATGCACCTTTGGAGGGACATTTCAGTGCTTTAAGCAACCTTTAAAAATTACCAGGCTGCCTCAACAAAAAGCACATTAGTGCATGGGATATCACTCATTAAGTGCAAGTGTAACCAATCTACAAGAGAACATATACTAAAAGCAACATGGGTACAGCTTTGGCTTAACTCCATCTGAAATGTCTGGTCACCTGGCTGTTTCTGGCATTTATACAGTGTGGATTAGTCATGTGAAACAAGCATGCAGCAAGTAAAAACAAAACTCTGGATCTGTAAAGATGTTTGGGGTCAAAGACTTAAAAAGTACAAAGGCTTTTAAAAGCGTAATGATAGCCAGGCCAGGTTTGCAACTGACATATGTCTGTGCATACACCTTTTCTTGGAACAGTAGATAATTAAAATTGAGGATCTGTATAAATCATTAAAAATATTCATTTGTAACAAGCATTTGCTTCAAACAATATAGTTCTATATCTTATAACAGTGGATCTGTTAGGATTTCCAAATACCAATAGATTTACCTATCCATTATTCCTGAATTAGGCCAATTCAGCTATGACATGCTAAAAAGGAGGATTGACTACCTATCGGTATGGCTATATTACAGCCATGAGAACCCCTTAAACAGTGTTTAAAAAATCATAGATATTTTAAGTAATAATTTTTAAAGTTGAACGTTCTTTTCTTGTAATGACACACTAGTGAACATTCAAGAAAAAATGTTTAATGCAGAAATACAGAGTAAGAGATACACAAGTAAAAGAATTCCAAAGCATTTGCCACTCCAAATAAACAGATAATCGGTGTATTTGTTGTCTTTGCTGATCCACTGTCATATCATAACTGCTTGTATGTTACTTGCTACCTCAGGAAGAGAAGGGACACATGGCTTTAAAATACAGTGGTACCTTGGTATAAGTCCTTAATCTGTTCCAGATCCTTGGACTTATACCAAACAGGACTTATACTAAACAAATTTTTCCCATAAGAAATAAATAGAAAATTAATACTCCGTTCCCATGAAAAAAAATCCTATTGTTATTGGCATATTACACATTGATGGGGCTGTATGAAATAAGTTAAACACTGCTTAATACTAAAATACATAAACACAAAAGAATTAGATGAAATAAATGAAAATTTAACTACACTTTACCTTGCTGAGAAGAGTTGAGTGCCTACTAGGATGGTGCTGGGAAGGGGGGAGGAGGAGATGTTATGTAATTCACAGAGAGTTTTAGAGCAGGTTGTTCACTGAATGGTAGCAACTGGCGTACTGACGTTCGTAGGCAGTTGTGGCTTTGTCTCAAAAGAGGTAAATAAGGGTAGCACGTGGTGTTATGACTCATTTTGACCCATACAAGCTCTAGCAAAAAGGTTGTATATCAAGCAAAGGTTGTATACCAAGCAAAATTTTTCATGTCCAAACAGGACTTATACCAAGTTGGACTTATTCCAAAGCGGACTTATACCAAGGTACCACTGTAATGTAATGTGTCATTTTAGAACAACTTAGAATGTTTTTAAAGAATAGCCATGGAAACAGAAGACAGTCATCAGCACTCCAAAGTACAATATACTTCTATTATTGCAAAATCATTGTCATCACATGTTCAAAAGCCAATGTTTCAGGGCCACACAGGGTCCCTTTCAACATAGTCAAAATGATTTTATTACTATAAGCCACTATGGCACCTTGAAAAAGGGACCCTGCAAAGCCCTGAAATGTTGTTTTTTCATTATGTGGTGACAGTGCTTTTATAATAAAACAAGACTTCTGTACCTTGGAATGCTGGTGACTTGGTATTCTGTTTCCATGAGTTCTGCACAGCAACATCAATGGTTGTCAGTTCAATCACCCTTACTCTATTGCATTGCATGTAAAATGCATATGAATTGGCAAACTGTACATACATTGTACTAGACTGTAGCAGTCTAAGCCACAGACAACAGGTGAGCTGTGACCCTGTGTTTTCATTGGTGAGAAGTAAATGCTGTGCTGCTGCATTGTTTAGAGGAAAAACAAGCAACCCTTTATCCCCACAGTAAAATTAAAGCTTAAGCATACACTGGTTAGGTGCTATTAGTAGTGATTGGTGGTGAGCTGTCCTGTTGCTAACCAGTTTAACACTGATTTATCTTCTACAATTTCCCATTGTAATAAAAACATTATTAATAAAAAGATAATAAAATACCTGCTGGTGCTATGTGTCTGTAGTGTGTTTTACCTCATCCTGCTTAATAAAATGTGCTGATGGCCAGTTTTATACTGCTGTTTCACAATAATAGCCTCAAATAAATGTTGACCAATTTCTACCTGCAGACATAATAATACTTGATAGAAAAAGAAATCCAAAGCTGTTAAATCTATCTGGAACAAAGCCAAATATGCACTACAAGAGTGTGCTGATGCTGAGGCTGTTCTAAAATCAGGTACTATCCTTCAACACCATGAATAACTCTAAGGGTCATTAAGCAATGAGTATTCTGTGCCTCTCATGTCGGTTAGTTGCCACTGTCAGTAAGAGGCATTCTGCCCACTGACCTCCACTCCAATATACTGTGGGCTGTGGATATAGTAAATATAGCAAGGGTTCCCTGAAGACCTGAACATTAATTCAAGCGTTCCTGTGTGGTAAAAAAGGGTCAAGGAAGGCTGCTCTAAGGAATCTGCAAAGCATGCAATTCAAAGGATATATGTTTCCATTTTCAGTGTCAGCCTTAAACCCCTCCAACATGCCACATTTTCCTCCTAGATTACCTTAGTTAATGTGTTTTGCCATATAGGATCTAATATAAGATAAAAGATCTAGTTTATGCTCACAGGGATTCTGAGGTACTGTATTTCTTGTTGTCAACTTCTTTCTCTCTTTTTACACATTTTCCCTTCCTTCAGATGTTTCTTCACCTCCTCTATTGTTACTTCATTGTATATGCAATCTATAGCAACTTAGTTTTTTTTCTGTTTGTTTGTCATTATGATCAAGGCTTTGTTGCAGCTTATGTTTAGTGTTTTGGTGTTTTTTGCCTAATTGTTGTAAGTTTTGATTGAGGCTAACAACCCTATACTATATTTGCTATAAAGTCTGTTATTTGTTTTGTGTATAAGACTCTAATTCCTTCTTGGTTGATTTGTACATATGCCATATTTGATTTGCTACTTAATAAAACCTTGCTTGGCCAAAAAATAGTGGAAAGCATGCCAATTAGCTAATTAAAATGCTGCCTACCTTCCACTTAGTAACCTCCCCTAACAACCACTAGCCAATTGGAAGGTTACTTGTTACTTACATGATTTGAATAAATCTGTTCCAGGTTTGCTGTATTACTCAGGTTTACATATACTAGTCAATCCTCTCCAGTCTTGGATAGTGTTAATATTAAAATCAGGCCCAAAAAGTAATAAGATACTGCCAGAAGAGGAGAGGGCTATGGCAATAAAGGGAGTGGGGAACTACTTTATCTTTCTGTGAGTTTACCTGCATTTTTTAGTGACATGTTCTTTTTAAGGGACAGGAAAAAAAATAAATAGGCATACTACAGGAACATTTTTGATTAAGCTTAATAGAATTGTGCAATGAAAGTTCATCACTTATGGATCTCTAACTTTGCTCTCCATGATTTAACAATGAAGTTTTCCCATGTGTGATGAAAAGCTTCTTGAATTTTCATAATCCACCAACATTATCAGAATCAGCCCTATGAACTAAATTTACACTGTGCCCAACAGCTGCGTGGACTCCAGTTACAGTCTGATCCTGGGAGTTTAGACAATGTGACTTGACAGAAGCTTTCACCATTCCATTGCCTTAACACAGAGCATACAACACAGACATAATGGTTACCATGCTATTCTTATATATAAGGCCTCTTGAAAGAGTTTGCAATTTACTGGTGACCTTTCAACTTCCATCAAAATAAAAGATCAATAATGTCTTCAATGTGTTAAGCAAAATTATTTTCTGTCACTTATCATTTAGTTTAGCAACGCTAAACTAAACTAATGCTTTGTAAAAAGTAAAAAAAGTCAATGTATGACCTAATTTGTAATTTAAATTTGGAGGGTGGGGGGTTAAATGTTACAGTTTCATTAAAAAAATAAAATAAACACAAAGTGCTTATTTCCCCAAAAAGTTTTTTTTTCTTAGTTTTAAATCATTGTTAAAGGATTGTTAACTAATTGCTTCAGGGAATTAACTACCTTTTACCCAAATTCTGTGCCATAACACTGGGGAACAATTTTGAACAAATTTTTTGTTGACTTCAATTTTTAAGCTTATATACACTAAAATAGGTATGCTGATTCTGAAAGTGCAGGAAAGTCAGGTTTCCGATTACTGTAGTCCACCGATTACTGTAACGTGGATTTGTATAGGCTATTCATTTACACGCAAGACAGTGTGGTCAGAGGTTGTGCGCTGCTCTACGTAGTCAATAAGCAAAAATAATTTTTCTACTAACACAAGTATTTCTTTTCTTTCAGATCATGTCTGGCTCTGATGTTTCTTATCGTAAGTGCCTAAACAACCCTAATTTATTTTGTTATATCTGTGGCAGTTTAACCATTCACAGTCAAAGGGTGAACATCAGCACATTTGTAGAGCAAGCCTATTTGCCATATTTCAAAGTTAAACTTGGTGATCAAGATAAGTCTTGGTCCCCTCGTAAGGTGTGCAAACAGTGTGTCAAGGGTTTTCGGATGTTGAAAAAGGGAACATGTGATAAGATGCCATTTGGTATACCTATGGTTTAGCGAGAGCCAGGAGATCATTTCAGTGACTGTTACTTTTGTATAGTGAAAAATTCAGGATATATTAAGAAAAATAAATTTAACATAGAGTATCCTAGTCTACCATCGGATATAGGCCCAGTGGCTCATTCAGATGAAATCCCAGTGCCGGTTTTCGTTACACTACGCTCTCTTGAAGAACATGATTATGGTGATGAACTAGGTGACAACAACGATGAAGAGTTTGAAATTGAAGAAGACTCTGTTCGTAAGGGATTTGATCAGCATGAATTGAGTGATTTGGCACGTGATTTGGGACTATGGAAGAAGGCTTCAGAACTCCTAGCATCAAGACTGTGTGAGAATAACTTACTTGAAAAAGAAACAAAGGATTTGTACTTTCGAACCAGAGAAATTGCATTTCTGCAGTACTTTAGAACTGACAGTGGCTTTGTGTATTGCCATAACATACCTGGTTTAATGGAGGAATTGGGGATTCCAATCTATAACTCAACTGAATAGCGACTTTTCATTGATAGCTCAAAGTGGAGCATAAAGTGTGTCCTCCTTCACAATGGCAATATATTTAGGTCAGTCGCAATTGGCCATTCAGTTTCTCCTTGTGAAGAATATGCAGACATAAAGAGTCATTGAGTTGTTGCAATATCACCAACACAATTTGGTCATCTGTGTTGACCTTCAACTGGTATGCTTCCTTCTTTGTCAGCAACGTGGATACACCAAGTATCCCTGTTATCTGTGCATGTGGGAAAGCAGAACTTGTGAGAAGCAATGGGTGGAAAGGAATTGGCCTCTAAGATCTGCCCCAAAACCAGGTGATTCAAACATTCTACATGACCCACTTGTTGATAGAAAGAATAATATATTCCCGTCTCTCCACATGAAACTGGGTCTGATGAAGCAGTTCGTTAAAGCTTTGCCATATGAAGGAGACTGTTTCAAGTACCTAATTTTGGCATTTCCTAGCCTGTCATTTGAAGAAATAAAGGCTGGTGTGTTCCATTGTCCACAGTTTCGGCAGCACATCAAAGATGAACATTTCATCAGGACAATGTCAGAAGTCAAAAAGAATGCTTAGTTTTCATTCAAAGTCATTGTCAAGGACTTTCTTAGAAACACACGAGCAAATAATTACACAGAAATTGTCCAGAAATTCTTGGAGAGCTACAAAATGTTTGGTTGCAATATTATAAGCATCAAGGTGAATTTTCCGCATAGCCATCTTTCTAACTTCCTGGAAAACCTTGGTGCAGTCAGTGATGAGCAAGGTGAACGATTCCACCAAGATTTGAAGGTCATGGAAAGATGGTATCAGGGTAGATGGGATGTACATATGATGGCTGACTATTGTTGGAGCATCCAACGGGATTGTCCTAACACTAAGCACTCCAGGAAAAGCTATAAGCGTAAACTTTTACCTTAACTACCCTAGCTACCTACCTTTGTATGAACAAAAGAAATTTAAATAAACTGTACATTCAAGTTATTATTTCATTTTTTTTTCATTGTATGTAAAATTTGTATGTTTTTTGTCAAAAATGGAGGGTACCCTGTATCGTAAAAACTGGATGTAATAGCAAAAAAATAGGGTAATTTCTGGATTCACTACCCAAAAATTAGTAAAAAACAAGTGTAAAATCTAACTCAACAAAAAATGCATTCCCCAGTGTAATATGCTCAACTGATAGATACTTTTGGTATCACCACTGTGAATGTTAAATGAGAGAATATTGGTGAATTCTATATTCACTGGTTTATAAGTAGGCCATCATAGTTATTTAGGTAGGTACACCTTTAAGATCCCTTCCTTAAAACACAACCATTATGATGCAGACAGATACAATACCTATAACAAAAACATTTACCATAGTTTTCTCATGCCTGTATGCATAGACTTTATAATGATAAATGATAATTTACTTACCATGATAACATTTTGGCAGACATGTATAGGTGGAGGATAAATTATATAAATAGTTATGGCAGTAAGCAATTTGGCGTACAGACATAGTCATTGATCTAATAGTCATTTTAGTATATGTGCTGCTGGTGTAGCCTGGGGTATCCAATTGAGGTTGCCAGAGTTTATAGATTATTTTTCTGGTATCTCTGTGTTTATAATTAGGTTTTTACTAGGTTCCAGCTGTAGGGTTAGTTTGCTGAGCTAATCCAACTGGCCAATGCTCCCGGTGAGGTAGAGATCCATCTTTGTGCAATGATCTAGCAAACTGGTTGTGGTATTTGTTATTCAATGTCATCAGTTAGATTTGGGATCTCAAGGTACGTTCAGATTAAGTAACCTACTGAAAAAATCTAACACATCTCCCCATAATATGTGTAGTTAAGGACACCTCTGAAGAAAGTGACAAGTCATTTTGCAGGCAAGGTGAGAATTTATTGATCTTAATCATTTTGAGAGATTGAGGAATTTTTCATATCCTATTAGGGATATACATTAAATAAACATGTAGGCCAATATGAAGACCAATGGAATAGATAGCCACATTTTTACCATTTTTGTCAAATTTCCAGGTTCAGATCTCCATTTGAGCAGTTAGAAAGTGTCAATATATTAAAGATATAAGTCCTCTTAATTTGTTCCATCATGGTTATGATTGAGGTTGACACTGTGGGGCTGCATTAAAAAGCAGGGGTATGGCTGCCATAGAAAAACATCCAGTACATATTTATAAATGTGTCATGTAAGTGCTTTACAAATGTACTCTACAGGCTTTGAGAATCTAACCCAGTGGAGATTAAAGAAAAGGTAAAGAATAGCCTACACACCAGGCCCTAATTTTATTAATAGCATTAGCCATGTTTAGCCATGTGTTTGATGGTCAGCAAGTGCACTCTTTAATATACATAATCCATAAACTAAAAGGGTAAACCATTGCTCGAATGGAAACAGCATGCTATAGCTGCAGATATATTTTAAAAAGGATTTCAGGAGTGTATATTCAAATTGGTGTTGTTAGAAGGATGTGAATGATTTGTCAACAATGAGTTGGTAGAGGTTTCCATTGTTCCTCTTTTTCTAATTTAGCTAATTCTTCAAAGCTCTAGTTGCCCCATAAGGGGTGTACAGTCATGAGAAAAATAAATTACACCCACTTTCAGTTGCAAGGGCTTAACATATTTGTACAAAATTAAAAAAAAAATTCTAATCTTTTACTAGATTAGCAATTAGCAGTTAATCTTTTACTAGATTTAGCAGATTCTAAAATGTATTAAATCCAACCTAAAACAACAAACAACAAATTTCACGATTATTTATTTAACAAAATGAAAACAAAATAAAGAAGCCTTCTGTGAAAAAGTACACCCTTGATTTAGGAGCTTGTATAACTTGTAGTAAACGTTTTTTGTATGACTTAATTAGTCTCTTACATTTGTTGTGGAGGAATTTTGTCCTACTCTTCTATACAGCATTGCTTCTGTTCATTGAGGTTTGTGTGCAATTATACATGTACAGCTCTTTTGAGGTCCTGTCACAGCATTTAAATTGGGGTTTGGTCTGGAGTTTACCTGTGCCATTGCAGCACTATTATTTATTTAATTTTGTTAGATTTTCTGGTGTGTTTGGGATCATTTCCTGTTGCACAACCCAATTTTGGCCAAGCATTAGTTGTCACATAGGTGGCTTCACACTTAACTCTAGAATACTTTGGTATATACAGGATTTAATGGCCAAAAAAATTACCTTAAGATGTCCAGGTCCTGGGGCTGCAAAACAACCCCAAATCATAACTACTCCATTACTATGATCTCTGTGGCTCCTTACATAAACTGTTTTCTGTGCCCCCTGAAAATACATGGGTCACTTAGAGTGAGCAGTAGGGATGTTTATCACACCCTTTATTTTGCCTACTCTTTGTTTAACAGTACTCCCTCTGACTATATCATCATAATCGTATAAAACACGATGGTCTATCCACAAAGTGATAACTTTACCCCCAATGATAATAAACCACAACAGAGTGGGCAGGAAGGATAAAACTACTAGATGTGCCTAGTGTAAGTTCTAAGTAAAAATCAGAGGACTTCTTTATTGGAAGTCAACTTTCCTGCCAAATGTCTGTAACCAATGCAGTGATTAGTTGTACTGAATCCCCTCTTAGCTTCTTTCTAGCAACTCTGTGCAGACCTGACCCTGAAATAAATAAAAAAGAAAACTAGCAGACCAGTCCAAACTCCTAACTTTAACAAATTCTATAATTATTCAAAATCAAAAGTGGAATATAGGCCTATGTGCACTGGGCCTAACTATGTAGAGATTTACTCCTACTTCCTGTGCATGCAGTTTTTGGGACTTATGTTGTGAGTTGATTTTGTCATTTTGTTTAAGTTTTCTGCTGGAAGCATTGATTTCTGTTCTGCTGATGTAGTGAAAAAAGTGTTCACTAAAAAGCACGCATTTGGATTGCATAGCTGTACTGCAAGCTACACTGACCCTGATACACACAGAAAATGTATTTCACTGCTATCCCATACAGTCTTTTACTTGGAGTGTTAGGTGGAATTACCCTTGGAGATTACATTTCAGTAGACATAATCATAACATTGGACTCTGATGACATAAATAGTATAGCACACGTAGCCTTTTTCTCTTGCCATATTATTACTAGATATTTAGTTTATCCAATACAATCTCAGTGTAGAGGACAGTGGTGTCTGGTTTCTCCAACTAAATTCTTACTCTTGCTTTGGACAGCCCCACTACAAAACTGCTATTAGTGTGCCTTCACTGTCAGTTCATTCCATTGCCACCCTGAATAAGTCCAGGAGGTAAGTAATGAACTTTATACCTTTAATATTTCTCAACATTAGCAAAATCATTTCATTCGGATAATAATACAGAAAACATACTGTATTTTTTTTTATATATGTCATATTTATAGGCTCAAATTATGAATACCTACAGGTAATGTGACATGTAGCAATGAATTCTGAGTATTGGCAAAGCATTACACAATGTATGGCCAATGTTTGTTATAAAATATTTATAGTTAAAGCAGTTACACAGTGAGTATGGATAGAAACACAAAACATGGTTAATCAATGTTATGCTAGCCCTACACTATGCAATAATTTTTACCTTTTTTGTCAAAAAAACATTAAATCCCAAAGATTGATCAGAAATTTCATTTTTGATCAGAAATTTTCAAAATCAATGCCAGTGAAAAATGTTCCTTTCCTTCCTTTTGAGTTGATTGCTTAACAAGGTAATACAGACTGACTATGAATATATGAAATGTATGGAACCTCCAATATTTGCAGTCAATCACAAAGCACCTATTAGTAATTTGACTGTTATATTGACTGAAAATAACATAAAGTAACTATTGCATATTATATGCCTAGCATTAGGTGCACAAAATAATATATTAGGTGGTCATTGCTGTTGTTCCAAGCCGTAATATTGAAATACATATTCTCATTTGATGTTTTTCTTCTGATAAAGCTGAGAAGAATTCAGAGATAACACAGTGCTTCCCATTTCAGACACTACAGGTAACCTGTAGGCAACAATCAAGTAGAAGTAAACAAAACAGGAGTTCTAATTTCTTTCTGATTTTAGCTTTTACTGATGTCCCATTAGAGCACTAAATACAGACTTGGGGGGCAGTTAATTTTATTTCACGTACAAATTCATGTATTTGTCTCTACATTTACATATACCATATACTACGCAGTCCAGCAAAAGTGACAGTGATAGGATTTAAGATAAAATATAAGATTACCAGGGGTGCCTGTCTACACATGGCAGTACCCACACATTGTACATATAATATGCTCCAATTTGCTTTGGATATCCATAGTTGTGACAATTTTCTATACTTATTCAACAATGCAACTATCATAAGGTATTGTTGATACCCTAAATAAAAGTAACAGAGCCAGTTCATTCCCATATCATTGGAAAACATCACAAAACATAACTTCCAGTGACAGAAATCTAGCATGTGTTCAGAGATTTTAAACATTTGGATAAATACAAATTTAAAAGCGATTTCAGACTTACTGTAATGCAAATTGCTGGGGGGTTCCAGAAACAGACGACTTTTGGCTGAATGCCAATGTGTTTGCTACACACAGCAGCAATATGAAAGGGCCTTCCATTCCTTCAATTTCCCTATAGATAAGCTAATAATAATTTTACCAGGAGTTTTACAGTTTTGTTTTAGTGTTAGGAGGCCAAGGCTGTGTACACACGTCAAATAAAACCTGACATTTGTACAGTAGTCCCCTGACATCATTTATTGTTCCATCAATGAATGACTGATCGGGAATGGCTGCTGTGCATTTCAGTGAAGAAGAACATAGTGGGGTTCTGTTTGCTCATTCTAACCTTCCCTCTCTATAGAACAATGTTTGTTTGTTCATTTGTCTTTCATTCATCTGTCACTGGAAACAAAATCATAAAAAAAATGGTTTCCAGTGACAATTATTCTTTGTGTGTACATAGCCTTAGGCTAAGGCTAACTTTTGTGATAATTTCCAGTGTTTCATGGAGAGGGGACAGGGAAGGACAAGAAGAAGAGAGGGGACAGGGAAGGACTTCATAGAAGTGAACTGTGGTTGTTCCTGATCGTTCATTCACCAATCTACCAGGACAGATTGATGAACAACATTGGGGGGCTGCTGAACACATGCCAGATTTTCACTTGCTTATGTATAGGGAAAAAAGCTGGGTCAGGTCTCTTTTGAATCCGATAAATTAATGTAGATTTGTACGTAACACAAGAGGAAAGGAATAAAAAGTGATTTATATATATAAATAAGCATATATATATATATAAGCAAGCAACCCATATTTTGCATTATCGTATGTTCAAATGTGTTAAATACAGGACATTTTTTTTTAAGTTTTTTCTTAAAGACTTGCAAAACTTTCTTTATTTTGCTTCACATGCTGAAAATAATTCTCTATTTGTGTACATATTTAATCCTCAATACATTTTTATCCTATACAGTATGCTAGAATGTTTAGCATTAAGAGCAGCATTATATCTGAATATGGCTCAGGGGTCAATTTACCAATAATACCATAACAACAGTAAAAAACTATACAGTAACATATAGTATATGATATAATCATATAATTCAAACCTTCAAGTACAACAGGTTCATTGATTAGAAAAGATACATCTGAAGTATAAATAGGTAAAAAAAGGAGAAGAAGGACATTGGGAGGAGGGTAAGGGGTTCTGCAGGGGAGTGATAAGGTTTAAATCATATAGCAAACAGGGGCACTGTGAGTTTCTAAAGCAAACTGGTAATATAGAAAAGTCATTACAATGCAGTGGTAACAGCCAGAGCCACACAAAGGCTTGTAGACAAAGGAGCAATCACAGACACACATGTCCAGTTAGGGAAGAAAGCAGATCAGATATCATAACCTGTGTTCTAAAAATATATGGTCTTCTTGAACAAAGGATTTGGTAATATGATCACTCAGCTTTGTTCAACAATTTGATGATATGAATCCTAATTTCATAGTTAGGTGTACCCCCAAGAGAATGGAATGTGGTATATATAAAGAGATGTGAAATTACAAAGGAGTAGATCACAATAGTATCACATCTTTAAAATAAACCTGACATTTAATGCAGCTGTCATCTCTCATTGTGGTTGGCTGCATAGTAATTTAGGATTTTTGGATTGCTTTACTGACAATGACACACAAATGATTGTGTAATTTTATTTCTACTTTAAAACTTTCAAAATATGAGTGGTATTATAGTCTAAAGTAAACCTATATAATGAATAGTCAAGAAATAAATGCCGTATTATCCTGTTGATGAAAAATCCCTTTCAAAGCAGCCAAAGCTATTTGAAGTACCTAATTTCCACAGATTGGGGAGAACGGGCACCTATCCTTCTCTATCCCTAACATGTGGCCAAAACCATTTTTTTGTTTTAGATTTAGAATAGAGTAAAGATGGAAAAATCTAACAGGTTATTTTGGCTGTCTTTGTCTGCAATTGGGAAATCCATTCTTTTCGGCTATCAGCATTGTCACTGCTGAATTACAATCCTGTAATTTGTCAGTCAGCACCTAGCCAAATCTAGTCCTGCCTACTGCTTTTTGTATAGACAGCACTACATATGTGCATGAAACCGGGATAAGTAGCAGGCAGTACATTTTTTCAAGCACAGGTAGGCATGTGCTTGTGGCTGCAAAGCCTACCAAACCATTGCAGTTTTTCCTTTTTTCTTTTTTTCTGGTCCTCAAGAACACCTGAAACTGCTTTAAAAAATGCTTGCAAGTTCAATTAAATTCTATGAAGCAGGTGGGGTGACAGACCACCCTTGAACGCGTGTGTTGTCTGAAAAATGTATGGCTTCAGCAAGCAGGAACCTTAAAAATATATTGAAAATATTTGTTCCAGTATTTTCCTTTTTTAGTTAGTGACTAAATGTGATTTAACATTGTAGTACTGCTTAAAAAAACATGTCATAAGAGTTGGAAATATGTTTTATTGGAATAATAGACAGCTTACCTATATTCTAGTATCTCATCTGAGTTGCAAATGCCATGGGATCAACAGAATTATCTGTTTGTCTTCATTGATGTTCTAACTTAGTTCTATAAAAGTTTGAGAGTTGTTGCATTGTGGAGTCTGAACACAATTCCTTAAAAAAATCTTGAGTTTCTCACCACTAGTATTTATCTTCAGGTGAGCTCAGCATTTGACAGCATGTCTGACACAGAAGAAGTGGATTATGAGTAAGTCACTTTTTTATTATCACATAAGCATTGTTTTACAATTGTCAGTATTTCTACAGAAAAGTAAAGGAACAAACTGGACTATGGGATGAATCACAAGGAACTTTGTTACCATTTTAGTTTGAAAGTATAAATGTATCTATAAAAATATATATATTTAATGGGATATGCCATTCAAACTGTTAAAAGCAGTAAATTACACTGTAGAATATTGTTGACAAAATTTTAACAAGCCTTCATTCAATCCACAGCATTTTAAAATGTAGTCTTTTGACTGCAATGTAAACTCAAATTAGTAAAAAGTGAAGGCATATACACTACCTACTTACATGAATATTGTAAACATCTGTGTAGTGTTTTGAAGTCTTTTATTGATGAATTACCATGAGAAAACTGCTCAAATTGGTTGGCTGAGCAAAAAATTAGCAATTGATTTGCACTTTCAGCTTCCCTATGCAGTGTTCCTGTTAGTGTTAGGGCAGTGGAGCAGCAGAAGTGCCTTTGGGAAGTTACAGGGGTGACTGGAATTTGGTATATCTGAGAGTGCAGATTTCAAGAAGATCAGGAAAAAGGGGTTGACTGAGACAGATGATGGGCAAATACAAATTTATGTGACTTACACTTTCATATATTCTTTAAATAATTTATACCTGCTGTTTATAATAATAGTTGTATAAATATTTATAATAACAGTTTATAATAACAATTTATAATAACAGTTTTTTAATTATTTTTTAGCTATGTTTTTATTTTTATTTTTATTTGTTCTTATCTACTTATTTTTTTATCCTATAGGGAACAACAGGAGGGTAAGTTTGCCTTTCTGCACATTTAACTGCTGATGCTATTATTCTCACTGTACAGAATATTTTTTTTATGTCAACACAGATAACTTTATATTTTGACTATTTTAAAACAACCCCATGTCACTCTTCTTTACAACTTTTTGAGGAGAAGTTAAATGTTAGTGTGTTTGGAGAATGAATAATGTTTTCAATAGATGTATTTTCCAATTCCAATTTCCAATAATTGCGAGGAAATTGTATACCTGGGTATATATCCCTTTAAGCACTATGGAATCCAAGGGATTTATTAATGTTTTAACCCAAGATTATCCCATTTTTTTTGCATTGGTTAGAAAAATGTATGCATTATGAGTAAAATCTAATACACACATTTTTTGAGTGAATTCAAATGTGTAAAGTTTTGGTAAATGTTTGGGTAAATCCTAGTTAAAACATTTATAAATAGGCCGCTATAAGTGACCCTGCTATGGTTAAACTATAGGGGATGTCATTGGTGGCCTCATTGTGAGAAAAAAACTAAAAAAACGATTTATAAGTGCAGGGAAAGGATAGGGAGGAATCATTTCACAGCATCCTAGTGTAGAGAGAGATGTCAGAAGGCACTAGGGACAGTGCTAGAAAAGTGATTTTCAAGTGCAGGGAAAGAATATTTGGGGATCCAAATAGCCATTATACAGCTCTGTCATTTCAGCAATTTATATATCCAGAAAAATATATACGCAGTTCACTGTTGCAGTTATTTGTGGTGAAAGCGTTTAGTGGCCTATTTCAGTACAAAAAGAAAAATATATACGCACTTCACTGTGACAGTTATTTGTGGTGAAAGTGTTTATTGGCCTATTTCAGTACAAAAAGAAAAATATATACACAGTTCACTAATTCAAGTTATTTGTGTTGAAAGCATTTAGTGGCCTATTTCAGTACAAAAAGAAAAATATATAGGCACTTCACTGTTGCAGTTATTTGTGGTGAAAACATGGTAAATATGTATGTATGCTTTACTGTGTCAATACTTTTTGGGGTCTAATTATGAAACAGTGAATCATTCTCTGAAATTTACCAGTCAATTACTGCTATTGAAACACAGGGTCTCCACCAGGGAATGTTTCAGTGAAAGCCAGATTCACTGCTTTGAGTCATAGACCCTGGAACATGCATTCTGTACATGGGTTTCAAAAAGGGTCAGTTTTGTAAATCAGCACTGAAGCATGTAGATGTCAGACAGCCAGGTAACTATTATTTTGCGGAGTAACACTCAGCAATAAAGTCTCTAAAACAGGTTTAAAACAGCATCACTAAAGGACATAGTTTCTTTTAAAAATTCCTAGCCCCCCTCCCTTGACCCTTGCAGGTGCCTATTTACACCTTACCGATAGTGGCAGCCTCCCATGTTTTCTTTATCCCGGTCGCTATAAATCTCCATCGCCTTGCCTGTGTCTGTCTACTAACATCACACAGACTTAAATGTGATATTGCTCCTGCAATATGGGTATATCGAATTCAAACCTATGCTATTTTATTTTTCTAATTGACAGAGTACATAGTAGATACAAGCAAGTACATACCAATTCCACTAACATAAAATTTACTTTACAGGCTGAGAACTATGAAACTCCTCCTTTAATTTAGCAGTCTCATATAAATGTATCCAATGTTTTTTTCCAGCTTTTCTTCTTTTCTATAGTAATTACTAACAGGATTGTTTACAATATACATTTCCAGTGTTACTGTTCATCCATACCTAACATTTATAAAACCAACAAATGAACAAAAATTTATTTTTATTTTTTTCTCTTTTGCAATCACAAAAGAAGAGGAGCAGGAAGAAGACGGTGAGAAAATACATCAAACACAGGCATTTTTTTCTAAATGACAGTCAATATTTTTATTTAGTAAATCAACCCCAAAAAGTACACATAACACAAAAAAAGGACATATTTTCGAAAATGCAGTACAAAATGTAACACTGAAACAATCATAAAATGTCTACAGAGACATAATCAGTACCATACTGACATATGCAGAATTGTTTCCATAAGGATACAATCAGCAGTATACTGAGACAAGCAAAAACATGCCCGTGAAGACACAATCAGCACCATATTAACACCAGAAGGCCTGCTGAACAATGTGAAAACGATTGCATACATTAATACAAAACCAGTGCTCTACTATATATACATGCAAAACCTGTGTTAGTAGTTAATGGGGGTAAAAATGCACTGACAATCAGTGAAAGAAGAAGTGCCAATGCAAGAAACAATACTCCAGTGTCAATGGGTAAAAGAATGCCCTAGTACCATTGCCAATGGGGGAAAAATATGCCCCAACATACACTGATGATGTCTGGAGATAAGATGAACTCAGCTGTGACTTAAGCTGAGGTCCTCTGCGTTCAACTCTAAAAGGTCTCTTTGCACTGTAAGTAGGTGCTTATACACCCTGGACTCTTTGATACTGAAATGCTTTAAAGTAACATGATAGTATTAATTTTATATTGATGGCAGCACTGCCCTTTTGCTTTCACCTTTTTCATCACTATATTAAAGAGACTCACTAACCATTAGGAATATACTGGAAGTAGAAATTGACAGGTAGAATTTGCAACCAAAACATTAGTATTAGAGTTCCCTAAGTTTTGAGATCCCAGGCAATCCGCTGTAGTCAGATTTATTTTATCCTAACTACAGGTTATCCATTTTTCTTAACTAAATTTTAGTACAGATGTTAATTTTACTGTCTGACTGGAATTTATATAAAATATAACTGACTATTTGGGCGGGCTAACACTTTAATGGCTTAATCCAATGGAAAGCTGTAACAATGTCCTTTACCTTAAAATGGGCAATTGGAAATCAAATTTCAGCATATATAAAAAATATAAAAAGGAAATCTGATTTCTAATTAGGTCACAGCATACCACTAGTGTTGTTCAAGTAGCAATAGTGGCATGTGAAATATTAGACTATGTATGCTTTGACTTCTAAGCTATCTGCAAAAACTTTTACCATAATGCTTTAGCTACTGTTTCTCTGATCTTTGTTTGCTATTCATGCTTTTTGTGGTGTCTGTCTTTTCTTTTTTGTGTTGTGAAGTATCTGAAGAAAATGAGCCAGAGGTCACAGGTATTAATATTTGCTTTTATGTTTTGCTATGTAATATTTTATGAATATTTAATATTAAATTACATGATCTCATTATGCTTTTTTTTAATAAGGAGGTACAATGTGCAAAGTCCAGTAATAGCAACTTATCATATATTATATAATAGAGTTTTGATTAAGGTAATGTAGGTTCTTATGAACATTTCATACTGCTTTTTTAAAGTGTCAAATTATTCAAACCCTCTTAGCAGCTTAAAAAGGTTAAAGGTGGCTATATATGGCCCTTTCTAGGAAAGATTTAGCAAAGAAGTAATAAAATATTTAAAGGATGCTAAGGCATTCACTTATGAGCATGACCTACTTTGCACATTCTAAAACAATTCTTTCCAATATACTCTTCAAACTTCAAACACACAGTGTGAAAAAAATGTAATCATCACAACTGAAATCCCATCTATAAAGTCATGACACAGTGAATGGCAAAAATTGTGTGATGTTGATTAGAATGACAATGACCTGGGACCAGCTTACATACTACTTGTCCATTCGCTACATTTTTCGTCTACTAAGAGGAGTTTAGCAAAATGTAGTTCAAAAATCAATTATAACAATTTCCTATTATGACAAATTCCAACAGTTCCTTATTTTGCTTCATATCAACTTATCAGTACCCAATCTGTCAAAGAACTGTAGTATAGTTTTTTTCTCAGCACTTATGTAAAACATTGGAATTAAAAATGCAAGGCTAATGAAAACTAGAGATGAGCGAATCAAAGCTGATGAAGTGGAATTCGATCCCAAATTCAGGAAAAATTAGATTCCCAAGAATCCGAATTTCCTCGCAATTTGTGGTAACGAATTGCAATTTTTCCTAAAATTGCGGCTACATGTGGGAAGACATGGGGCAAGGAACTCTGGGAAGGCACGATGACCCATAATGCCATGCATGCAGCCAATCAGCAGCCAGCCCTGTGATGTCACAGCCCTATAAATAGCCTCAGCTATCTTGGATTAAGACATTTTACAGCGTTCTGAGTGCAGGGAGGGATGTGTGCAGGCGCTAGGGAGAGTGATAGCAAAAACTTCATTGTGAAAAAAAAACTCAAAAAATGATTTATAAGTGCAGGGAGAGGATAGGGAGGAGTCATTTCACAGCATCTTAGTGCAGGGAGAGACATCAGAAGGCGCTAGGGACAGTGCTAGAAAAGCGATTTACAAGTGCAGGGAAAGATTATTTGGGGATCCAAATAGCCATTATACAGCTCTGTCATTCCAGGAATTTTATATATCCAGAAAAATATATACGCAGTTCACTGTTGCAGTTATTTGTGGTAAAAGCCTTTAGTGGCCTATTTCTGTACAAAAATATATTCGTCGCTTTTAGGTGTGTTTTAATTTGCTTTTAATTTATTTAGTTCAAGTAAAAGTATGTCAGACAGAGAAGTGGCAGGCCATGCACAGAGGAGTGGCAGAGGCCTAAATGTTTCTGGCGCAGGCAGAGGTCGCAGCAGAGTAAGGGGGCGTGTCAGCAGGAGTCGCAGCAAGAGGCCTGAGCTTCCGGTGTCATCTAGCAGTTGTGTCTTGACCAGCATCCCAGCGATTCTTGATTGGTTAACTCGGTCATCCACTTCATCCCACGTGACATCAGGCTCCTGACCCAGAGACCGTTGAGGAGGACATCAGTGACGTGCATACACCACTCGATGATGATGAAGGCGATCACACTTGGGAGCCGGGTGAAAAAGGGGCTTCATCATCATCAGGAAAAGAGGGTGGCAGCTTGCCCGTGAGGCAGCAGCAAAGACAGCAAGGTGGTAGCATGGCTGGTAGTCAGCAGGGTGGTAGCAGTGGAAGGTCGGGAGCCAAACGTGCCCGGGGTAGACCACCTGCTTTGCAGCAGCCTATCTGCCCGGGAAGTAGTGGTGCAGGGGTTCACGGAGGCAGCGGCGGTAGAGAGTCAGTCAGTACGGAGTGTTGGGGGAAAAAATCACCTACTCGGTGGTGTGGCAGTTTTTTGTTAAGCCGCTGGAGGAGGTTAACATGGCCATATGTAGAATATGTGGGCAGAAGGTGAAGGGTCAACATATGCAGCGTCACCATGAAGTGACCTGGGAGAACTGTGGCTCCGATGTGGTGGTCCAGCCTGCCACAGCAACCGCTGCATCACCCAGTGGCACGCACTGTCTTTCAGGCAGTCAAGGCTCCACCACTTCAGCCGAAAGGAGCTGTATGTCATTTCCATCTTCTGCTGGTCCAGATGGTCCTGCTCCTCCTACTCCTCGTCAGTCCTTCCGTCAGCAATCGATCACCGAAGCGATTGCCAAGAGACAACAGTATGCGTGCACTCATCCAACGGCACAGAAGCTGAATGTACTCCTGTCCAAGTTGCTGGTGCTGCAGTCCCTCCCTTTCCAAGTGGTGGACTCTGCACCTTTCAGGCAACTGATGGCTTGTCCGAGGCCGAGGTGGAGAGTCCCAAGCCGTCATTTCTTTGTGAAAAAGGCAGTACCAGCCCTGAAAAATATGTAGAACAGAAGGTGGGCCAGTCCTTGAGCCTGACGTGTGGAGCTGTAACTACGTGTAGCTGGCCAGCTAAAACCTGTCGTAGGTATTCTGTATACACCTAAACCTGCCAATAACCCCACTATACAGCTCATATGCTCATATGCTTAAGCTAGACGCAGAGTTATCACTGTATTTTATGGTTGTGAATGTTTATAACAGTTATATATGCATTTTGTTAACATAGGCAGAAAAGGAAAATATACCTTTAGGAGTCATTATCTAGCTAGAAGAGGTAAGCCAATCAACAGTGAGTCTTACACTATGCCGAGGCCTCAACCAATCACAACCAGCCTTACACTGTGTCAATGGGGAAATTCCCTAGCAAACCAGGCTGTATTCAGCGTGCTAACACAGAGAGAGAGAGAGAAGAGAAGAGAAGAGAACAGCCAGAGTTCCAGCCAGAGAGTTTCATAGAAGTAGACAAAAGGCCAAAAAAGGTATTTAATACAGTTATATAGATTCCTGTAGTTTAATAGTGATTGGGACTGTCTGCTGAACCTCTCGTGTGTTTGCTTACAGTTCCACCATTATCATTACCAACAAACTAACCAACTTCAACCATCATTTTGTGATACCTCATTCAACACATGTTTGTACATAGACTTTCTGCTGCAGAATCAGCAGTATTATATGAAGAAAGTTTGAAGTTATTAAAGAAGTTATTTGAAGTATTTGGTGTGCTCTTTAAACTTACTACTTTTATGAAACGGTACTAGAGGAATTATAGAGCTTTTATATTTCTTTCACTATAAGTTCCTTTACTGTGTCAATGCAGATCATTAGTCCCTTTGCCTGGGAAAAGTGTGTGTGGGAGTTATAGTTCTCAGATATATTCCAATATTCTCAAAAATCTCTTTGACCAGTACTAAGCCATTGTAATTCTGTAATTTTCATTATACTTTACTTTGCAACACTTACATGGCCCCTTTTTCCTACTAAGTATGCATAGTAAACCTCTACTTGTAATCTCCAGAATAAAATTATTAAATCGTATAACTGGGTTTTAGATGGAACTGTGTGATTATAGTAAAAATTTACAAGAATATACATTAGTATACATATATAAGTATATACATTAGTATAGGAGACTAGATAATTTAATAAATAACCAGAGAGTAGCTGTACTTTTTTTTATTAAATGGATGTAAAGCAAGAAGCAATGGCACATAGCAATGTCACTCTTGTATAATCAGAATACCATGTGGCCACATAGAACAGCCACTAATTTGGATTATATCAACAGACAGTGTAACTAAAAATTATCAGTTCAGAGAAATACTTCACAGCCACAGTTATTTGCAATTTTTCTTGTAACCAATGTTCCTTTAAAGCGGACCTAAACAACCCTTTTATATAGAGAATAAAAAGTTTTTTTTTTTTTTTTTTACTGCAATACCTTTTTTTTAAAGAAAAAAAGGTAAGGCCCCTCTCCTTCTGTCTTGATGCAGCGGAGATTAAGACATTAAGAATGGGAGCGCAGAGCCTCCTGGATTCATATGTCATGCATCCTAAGTGGCTCCTGGCTGCTCCTTCTGCACATGCCTTATTTCAGGCATGGTCAGAAGGGGCATTTTCCTACATTGTAGAGAAAAAAATGATGATCTCACACATTTGCATTGAGATCATCACTCTTTTTTTCCTTTACACCAAGCTACGTCACCCGATGTCACGTCCGCAAAGTGCGAGATCAGCTGATGTAGCCAGAAGAAAGAAGAAGAAGACCGCCGGGAGGAAGGAGAATTTCAGGACTGTTTAGGGCCTGATCGAGGAATTCTCCAGCAGAATTAAAGGTTAGTGTGATTTTTTTTTTCTTTTCAGTTTAGTTCCCATTTAAGTGAAGTTTAGGACAGCTTAGGAGGACAGACCACCCCACTGGAACTGGAGTATTCTGGCAATTAGGAAGATGCTCCCCACAGTAGCTGGATACTCTAATGAAGAGGTATGTTATTTTGATCTCTGGCTGCCCTTATGCCAGTTTTGATGGTGGACGGCTACTCAGCTGGCTGCAGATCAATTGCCTAGCTACCTCTGCCGCATCATTTGTAGTCGCTCTGATAACCTGGGAATGTAAAGCGACCCAGGGAGGTTTTGGAAAACCAAGGGGACTGTACCCACACTGTGGGTCGGCACTATTGCAGCTTATATTTTACTTCCATAGTGAAACCACAAATGTGATGTCTTTGTTTTTAATATTATCTAGATAATAATGCATGTTCTTTGATATATTAACATCAACATTTAACTTTTCTGTTCTGCACTATTACTTATTTACCTTTTTTTGTATTTATTAGTTTTTGCTCTGCTTTTGCTGATCACATCAAATTTCCAGTATACTAAAAAAAATTTAACTTTTGTTTAAAGAATAACAACAAAATGAACAATTTTAAAAATGTAAGCATCAGGACGTTGTTATCCTGACTTCACTACCCACTACTTAATTGGTACCTGACCTGGAACAAGTATGGAAAGTAGGAATTCAGATTTTACTGACTTCAGATTTTATTGCTGCATTATTTTTACAAGTCCTTGACTCACAAATTAGAGAAGTCAGGATAAGGGTGAAAACTTTGTTTTACTTGATATGGATACAGTATAAAATACACACACTGGCCATTTTATTAGGTACAGCTTGCTGATAATAGGTTGTACAGCCTTTTGCCTCAAAACTACTTTAATTGTTCATGGCAAAGAACAACCAAAGTGGTGGAAAAATTCTTTAGGGATATTAGTCCATATTGACATGCCTAAAAACTGATTAGGATGAGATTGTTGCATAAAGCAGTCTTCTCCTAGCCAAGTACCTGTACCAAGCTCAAAAGATGTCCTAAAACTCTGGAACCATCAACAGAGCTAAAATTAGTAAATTTGACACTGTTACCACTTCCTTTATCCTGTCAGTTCATTATTAAGAGAAAAGAAACTAAAGTTTGTTGTTTTTTTTTTGTTTTTTTTTTTTAAAAACCTCCTGAAACCACTTTAAACAAAAAAAAACTTTAAATGCAACATAAATAGCCATTATGCCCCCAAATGAACAAACAAAATAGAAGGGACATTTACTTTGCTTCCTGTAGCCTTGAACCACCAACTTCTAGATTGTGGAATTTTAAATGTGTTATGTGTGTGGTATCAGCATATTTGCAATCACAAATTATTTGGTATTTTGCATTCTTTGGAACAAATTTGTAGCTTACACTAGCATAGGGGAAAAATGGTATTATTTAAAAAAAATCTCAAAATGTCTATTTGTGACTGTTGCTACTATTTTTTTTATACATTTTGTTTTTACTGCATGTCTAGTACTTCAAAAATCACTTACGTGTGATTTTTTTTGGATGTAAACAGGAGAAACTAACTGTTTTAGTAACTGTAGCTCAATATAGTTTACTTGATGCCAGTTTTAAATCTTTTTACCTAGTAATTTATTTATTTTCAGTAAATTACTTCACAGTTTTTTTTTTTTTCTCTTGTGATTGACAGCTTAAGGCATGTTTGGAGTATAAAGCATACAAGTTCTTAGAATTCATGTAATTACCTAATGACAGTGTTCTATTAAAAGGTTTAGGTATTATGATATTTCTTAATTGGTATGAGAAAACGATTAGAAAGTGTTGCTTCAAAAGTTTGCTATGCATAAAAGAATCAGAGTTATTTATTAAAGTTTAAAAATATGAAATACAGTACTTTATTATTCAGTTATGTTTAGCATGTTTTCTCTTCTACATTCTTATGGGGATGGATATGCTTCCACAATGCAGCTCTGGGTGCCTACTTTGCTTCAAGTGTCCACTTAGGGGACACAATGTGGCCATCACATTCACAACAGTAATCAATATAAATACCATTAAAAATGTAAAAAATGTAGTAAAAATGTAAAATCACATGGGCTCAGTCTGTTTATCTATATATTTTTTGCCCTTTTTACATGTTCAAATATTTTGCTGGTTCTTAGATGATTTTTTGTGAGTGGTTGTTGGCCACCAGTAGAGGGAACTGTGTCATTATGTAAAGTGCGTAACAATTTACTGTTTATTAACTTCACTGTCTCCAATAGCAAGCATTTGCCACACACATGAAGACAAGCGCCATCTACTCGAGTGACCGAAATATAAACCTGCTTTTTCTGATGAGATTTTTATTTGCAAAATTTATTTACAAAACATCATTTTAAAAAAGCAAATAAAGGGTTGTTTCAAATTATTTATTTGACTTAAGTTGTCAGTAATAATATGTATGTCATTTTTATTCTGTGTAACAATTTTCAGCTTGAATGTTATTTGCCAGAATTGTGTAAGAACTTTATGTTTAGGGACAGATTTATCTTAAATATTAATAACAATAATATGCTGCAGAATGGAGGGTTCAGCTAAATTTTAGTATTTTATGTTTGTTTTCAGTACTCCCTCTTGTACATTTGCAAAATGCATATTTTGTGCACCTAACTTATTATTATTAACTTGATTTATAGGATAGAGCACAGTTTTATCGTTTGTAAAATGACAAGACAAATTGTACTATTTTAGAATAGTACTAAAAATGTACTATTTTAGAATGGGGCAAATTAAACAACTACCTAGGGATTCTCTAGGGCCACAAATAACAGAATGGCAAAGTTGCAGGAAGCTGGAATGCTGTACATTTAGGGTTACCCACTTCATATTTGCACAGGGCACGATTTTTGTCTAAAACTATCCAAGCCTATAAATTAACAGAAATGTAAAATATGTGACACACTCTGCTGTCAATGCACACCCAGACTATTAGTCTGCTTTAATCATTTGACAGGATTTTGATTGATGAAATAACTATTGACATCACTTTGGTATGGAATAATAAAATTATCATTAAGCTGTAAAATTTGGCATGTTTAATCCTTCTATGCACTAAAACTTGGCTCACTTTGCTTAGATTTTTGTTATGTATACCATACTAAAATGTCACATATCATCATTCAATCCTGAAATAACTTTATCTCTTTCTTACACAGAGGAGGAACGCCCCAGGCCTAGGTGAGAATATTTTGCTTTGTCATTATGTTTAACTGACAGGTCAGATTTTTTGTACAGTTCTCAGTAAAACATTATATTAGGTCATATGAATACTTCAACCATTACAGCTTTCAAACATCCTCTTTTTACCTTTAAATGTAATATGGCTGTCAAAAAAAAAAATAAATCAGGAAATGGTACCCAGATGGCAATTAAAAATTTACATAGAGCCATGGGTGAGAAAATTAAGATAATAAATCAAACATCTTGCCGGGTGTCACACTAATAAAGGGTTGGCATGTTAACAAAGGGTTTGCATAATATGCATGCCACTGAAGGAAATAGATTTTCTGCAGTGAAGTCCCCTACAGTCAGGCATATTAATTAAAATTTAATGTGTAGAGAGTTGTTTGCTAAAGGAATATATAAGGCTGTTTATTTAGCAAAGTGAATTATCACCTTCTAATTGAATTTTTACTTAGTCTAGTAAATGTGGAAGTTTCAACCATCCAATCTATTTACTACACTTAGTGAAAATTTCCATGCAAGGTGAATTTACCTTCCTAAATGAACAGTCTAAACCTATTTAGTAAATCAACCCGGTCTCAAGTCAACTGGATTTCAGATGACTAGAGACCATTTTCAGATGACTAGAGACCATTAGAGACCAATTTTTAACTTTTAAAAGTAAAAGTCCTATCTAACAGCAAACACACCAAGACAACTGCAGTTACCTATATGTGGCAGTAATGTTTCTTCTGTGTATTTCTCTGATTTAGCTTCACATTGTTATCGGGGCCTGAATTTCCTTTACTTAATGGCTAAGCCCCTGCAACAGCATTTTCACCCAATGAGTGCCACTTCTGGCCTATGAGCCATAAACATAAAGCCTCAGTAGTTAAACTATAAAAATGGTGAAAAGAAGAGACATTGCTATCTAACAAAAATAATATGAGCATCATTTGGAATCTGCTTTTCAGCAGAACATTCTTTCTGTTTCAATAAACAATTGCTTTCTGTCAACTAATTAGTCTATTTCAAGATCATAAACAATATATTATTAAATTATTCCCTAATATATAACAACTTTTTATTACAGACCAATGATGCCACAACTTGCCCCTCCAAAAATTCCTGAGGGAGAACGAGTTGATTTTGATGTAAGTGTTGCTTTATATTTGCTTTAAGTTTTTAGATGTAAAATGGCATCTAAAAAGTCTAATGTATGTACCTACAAGTATTACATAGGGTACATACTTAGGTTTGTGAATGGTGATTACAATGGACAAGAGAAATGTTTATTTCATCCATATTTTCAGATGCAAGTTGCAAATTCAGATGCAAGTTGCAAATCAGAATTTCAAGGCTTGAGTGAACACTTCATGACCTGAAGTGATGCTAGTTTTATTTTTGATAAATAAGTTTACAATATCCACAGCAAAACAGATTTCTGTTCCCTTGACTAGTAACAAAAAGGTTTTCGATGTGGTGATGTAAACACATTGAAATTGCTCTTTGAAACCCAACATAGATTTTGGGTGCAGCAAAACCCTATTCATTTTAGTTAATTGCAGTCAGATTAAATAAATATAAACTACGTTTGCTTCTATCGATTACCTAAATAAAAAAAACAAAATCTAATTTCTAAACTTCTTCATTCCAATTTTCTTGATTGCCATGCCCCCTGGCTTCAGCTTCATCACTGACCAAGAACATGTATAACAATTGAGAGCTTTGGGTTGGCTCTGACTTTTTGCATAAAGCAAAAGCAGTCTATAGGAAGCATAAAGTACATTATATGCTGCTTTGCAGGTTTTCCTGCAATAAGCTAAGTAAGCCCAGCAATGGGTTTTTCTATAATTTGACTATTTTTTTAAATGCACAAATATTATACCTCTACTTTTCAGTGTTTAAAATACAATTGTAATAGCCAATAAATTTGACAGATATTAAGATTTGACAATTTGACTGTCATTGTCTGTATGTAGTGTAGTGTTGTATGTAGAAAGGTTAATGTTACATTCTTTTTTCAACAGGATATTCATAGGAAGCGCATGGAAAAAGATCTCTTAGAACTTCAGACACTGATTGACGTCCATTTTGAACAGCGTAAGAAGGAGGAGGAGGAAATAATTGGGTTAAAAGACAGAATAGTATGTATATTTCGTAATGTATTATTTAAAAATACTCTACCACATTTATTAAAGTGCTCACATCATAGTATTGCACAAACAAATACCTTATGCACCACCACTGTGGTATGGGATGACAATTTAATACATGGGCTCGCTAAACCACTACTAGATTCACCCTCTCCTCTTTGAGATATTACATACTTGGAATAGTTCTTATGTTTTTAGACTTTATAAAGGAATAGTTTGTTTAAATACCTGTTGATTCTGCTAGCAGAGCCATTGGTTATCCACTTTCAAATGGATTGACAATGTTGTGTCACCCCTAAAGATGCTTTACCGTTTTGAATTACAGCAGTACATAAGGACACAAGGTAAAAACGTGACAAAACTGACACTGCTAATTAACTAGCCTCCAGCTTGTCAGTCAGCAGATAGTAACCTGTTTATCCACCCACCCTAGAAGCATTTTTGTTCATGGTAAATGGAATTATTGCAGGGCTTTCACATTTTAAAGAAATGACATTGAAATAAATGCAGCATGTGCAAGCCAATCTTCTAGATTTGACTGTCTAAAAACAACAAATTGACATTGTTTTTCTAAAAAGCCCAGGGTGTTAAACAGTTTCAAAGGAAAAAAGAGTGATTAGACAAATGTGACAAAATACTCCTGCAATTCTTTTTTATCCAGAACCTTATTTTGAGGAACGAATAGTTTTAAGCTTTTATTTTATATTGCATTCCCTTAACTAAATTAATTTTATCTTAAATAAATAAACTAAAACCAGATGCTAGTCAATTACAATTGAGAAGACCTGAGGCAAAGACCTGTGGTTGTGTCTTTATAAATTATGTGTTATTTAAAAATTGGCGTTCCGAATTGTGACAAACTTTAAACTTTTTTTACTTCTAGTACTGAAAGATGAATGTTACTTATATGGCTCATTGTTTAACATGCAATACAATTGTTTCCTTGCCAGCACTTACTATATTTAATTTTTAGTTGTTAAAGTTATTTTTATTACATTTTGCACAACTTAGCAACCATGTATTTCTATTCTATTACTGTCTGGTCTGGCCAAACTGGGAAACTGACCCTTCCTTCCTGCAGAAATAAAGGAGACTTCAAATAAAGGAAAGTAGTTAATTGAGGTTTGGAATGTTATACCAATTAGTAGATGTATGTAAGATGGATACAGCCATGCTCAACATAATGTGGGCTATGGGGATTAAATCCCTCTTCCTACATAGGTTAGTAACCTCAGGCTGTTTTCAACAGGCCTACTGAGACTGAGAGTTTGTTAAAGTGTAAATAAAGGAATCTTATTCTGATCATCCTGAAGAGATTTACAGAAGGGCAGCCAGGTTAGACACAAACCCTTTTGAACTAATGAGGAAGATATTTTTGTGTTTGCAGGATTATGACATTATATATTTAAAAAGTAACTAAACTAAAAACCGCCCAAAAAAAAAATACACTTACCTTCAGTCCCGCAGGGCACTCCGATCCATCTGGGGGTGTAATGCATCTGGTCACGCGTCGTCTGGGCATCCATCCCTGAGCCGGTGCTCCGGACGCACCATCTTCGTCTCTTCTTCTGGGTTCTTCATCCCATGTCACCTGACCCAGGCGCAGAATCGGCTGACTTAGGGTGAAAAAAAATTTGCCAATCTCACTGCACATGTGTGGGATCTGCAAAAAAATTTTTCCCCACAAAAAGGCTTCTTTTGCGCATACCCAAGATGCTTTGGCATGCGCAGAAGGAGCACCCAAGAGCCTCCCGGGATGCCTGACCTAGGTATTCCAGGAAGCTTTGTGCTCCCATTCACTCTCGATCGCCTAGGGGACGGTACTGCACCTTTTTAAAAAAAAAAATGGGTGTTGCACCTAAATTTTTACCTAAGTTCTCTACCCTTTTATGTAAAGTGAAAATTCTGAATTTAGGTATGCTTTAATAATGTCAGTGATGTTACACAATCCCATAGTTGATCTTCAGAAATGGCGCTGCTTTTTGATTTACATTTTAATATATGAATTTTAAACACTACCATGCATACATGGGATCCATGTTGTTTATCTATACTTGTATGTTTTATTATGTGGGTATTTAACACTTGTATTTTATTACATTAAAATGTATATAACAGTGCTATGCTTTAGGCATTTCAGATTCTAAATCCTACTGCTTGAAAACATATCGTTTCCTATGAATATTTTAAAAGAATAGGAAAATTCCTACACCCTAATTATTATTAGACAATTTACAACCCTATAGCAAAAGATTACACTTTCTACTCTTCTTCCCCCATTCATTTTCCATGGGGCTACTGTGAGGAGAAGCTAATTGTAGCGTCTTGCCTGAGACAGAAGTTCACTGGCATTAGAAAGTGGTAAAACGCTGGTAAATATCTGGGATTTACCAGCTTGCGGCCGTGAACTGCATGCAGAGTCTCCACAGAATTCCCTGGCATGAGGATGCAGAAAACGCACTGAAACCTCATGACCAGTGTGAGCATAGTCTAAGTGTTTATAACTGCAAAAACTATAAACAGCTAACAATATTTGTAGGAAAAAGCATTGTAGCATGTTGATACATGTTATCCGATCATCTCATGGTTCAGCAAAATGACTTTTCATTGTGATTTTTTTTTTTTTTTTGCCTTCCAAATGTTTTCTGTTTCCAACAGTTTTTTTAACATTAACTTCACTGCTATAAGTATTTTTCCAACCTGGTTTATTATGTAATTTAGGAACGGCGAAGAGCTGAACGTGCTGAGCAGCAACGTTTCAGAACTGAAAAAGAGCGGGAGAGACAAGCCAGAATGGCGGTAAGCATAAATTAACTTCAATATACACAAATAAGTAATACAGTATGACAAAGCTAAATCAATGTTTGAGAGTATTATTTGAAAAAATAATGAACTAAAAAACTTTTTAAATTCATAATTTATCTCTATGGACACTTGAGTCAGGTGTCAGCTAGTGGAAAGTCTATGATAAACTTATTATACAGTATATAATCTGTTGGTAGGGGCCAAAAACTGAGGGGGCCTCTCATTGGGGGAAAGAGAAATCTCTGTCACTGGTGGGGGTGTATCATTGAGGGAGTAGCAAGGTAGTACACAACATGGCTGTGGCTTGAGTAAGCACCGCATTTCCTGGGCACAGGTGGAGAACAGAAACTGCCGGCAAGTCTGTCAGCCACCACAACTTCCTTCAATATGGATTTGGATGCTATATGTGGGGAAATGTAAGCACTTAACAGTTTGTCTTTGAGAATTATGACCATCCTTCAATTGACAGCCCTGCTCCCTTCGCTCATCTTCCTGATTTCCCTGAACTCTGTGACCATAACATACCTTCAGAATTACTGACTCAAATGAGTATGCAGCTCAGGTATTTAGCTAATTGCCACACAGTTACCGTCATGCTTGTTTCAGGTGTGTGACTAAACTTACTGAAACCAGCTTTATATTCAGGCAATTAGCATTCTTTAGACCTTTAAAAAAGTATTTAATAAAGCTCTTGGCATCTACTTATCAGTCAGCAACTGCTGAGACTATAAATCCTTTTCTCAGATGTATGTAATATACAGCTTAGCTTACAGAATACATTAGTCAGCACAACATAACTTATATCATGTTGTTTAAAATGTAGTGGTCAGAAATAAAACATAAAACTCAATGCAAACAGTTCACGGGTCAGGAGTACACTACACAATATTGCATTTATTGTGAAGGGTAGGACTATACATTATATTTTATTTTATTTTTACCTAGGAAGAAAAAATGAGAAAAGAAGAAGAAGAAGCAAAAAAACGTGCTGATGATGATGCCAAGAAGAAAAAAGTACTTTCCAATATGGGTGCACATTTTGGAGGCTATCTTATTAAGGTAAGACATTCATAAAAGGAAATAAAGGAATGTTAATTAATTGGAAAAATGCCTTTTTCCAAAGGAAAAGCTACTGTATGTAATGATGTAAAAATAAAATATCAGAGAAGGTGTTTACAACGGTTACACATATTTATGTCCCATATATAGATATTTTATTATCCAGCAGAAATATTTAATAAATTACTGAATAAAAACAGGGTACCTACACTTTGCCTAAATCCAAACATCCCAAAAAACATCCAGACTTCCAAAAAAACCTAATCAAAATTTACAGTGTGTGTATAGGGCATTTAGTCTTTCTGTCTTCCTGTCACCTTTCGTGCAGTTGATGTCAATTTATGGTTCTCAAAATTAGAGTCAATATTTTGTGTGTTACTGAAGCAGCTATTTCAGCTATCACTTAAAAAAGGATTGTCTAATAGAGTGTTTCCAAACAGCATTCAGAAGCGGTTGACTACTGTTTCATTCATCTGAGCATCAGAGAGATGAGCTTTTATCTTCAGATCATGTCAGTTGAAGGACCATGAAATTAGGAAAAAAACAAAAAATGTATTCTGCTTAACCCTTTTTAAAATTTAGTTTACTCTAACCTAAAATAATTTTTCCTCCTTTTGTCCCTATAATCTATTTTGCAAATGATTTTTGCCTTTTTTGTATTTTTATTGCAACTATTTTATAATTTTTAATGATGCATTCAAAGTGCAAAATGCTAAAGAGAATTTCATTTGTAAAAAGTGATGCAGTTCTTTGTAATAAAATAATAATTTTAGTGTCATTTGAAACATTTTTAGTAAAAAAAAAAAACTGAAAGATGTGTACAGGCATCAAAGGCTGCCTGCTTCCCTTTGATTAAGTTGTTTTTCATATTATTAATTGGACATTATTACTTTTAAGTAGTCCTATAAGATACATTTACACTCCTTTATTGCTGAGAAATAGTAGATATATTTTCTAACTGTAAGAAAAGGATTCTTGTGTTAAAGATAAATGTAGCACTGGCAGACATAGAAGAGTGCAGGAAAAAAACATCCTCCCCTAACTGAACAAAATTCATGGTTGTCAAAGTTATAATAACAGTCTTATGTTAATGAATGATTTATACAGTAACTTATAAGGGGTCTGCAATTATATTTTTACCTTTGAACTGAAAATTAACCAAAAAAACAACATTTTGAGTATGCTATAATGTAATGAAATCATTATTATTATTATTAATGGTGGAGGGAGGAGGTGTGTAGGCCCTTTAACTATATGATAATTGCTGCAATAGATTTCCATTAGAGGTCAAGTTCAGTTATATCTTGGGTTTGAAGGGTAGAAAGTATTAGTACAGTTATGTAATTTGGGACTGGGGCATTAACAATCTGCATTCTGAGGTAGTGCAGTATTGTAACCAGTAATACCAAGTGTGGGTAAACTTCTCAGCCTTCTCTGTTCCTGTAGTCATCCTTGCGTCCATACAGTATATGTCTTTTACTCTTCGTAGCCATTGACTAGTCATTAAGGGATCATCCTATTTCCAACATGTCGGGACACATGCTTTTGCTGCATTAAGCAGGTGATGCAAAAGAGAAAATTTATAGCGTTTCCTGGACATGTTGGAAACATGGAGTAGAACCAGCTCGGCCTTGTTATATCTGTGCCCATACATTTGTATATTATATCAAAAACATCCTTCCAGAAATTACCTAGCACCGGACACTCCCATAAAATATGTATAAATGTATCAGGCTCTGTTTTATGCCCAAAATACAAAATTGCAGCTCTTTGTTCCTCCGTGAAGGATATACCTAAATCTGCCTCCCATCTAACTATAAACTATGAAGGTGTATTGGGGGTTTGTGATTCTAATAAAAGTTTATAAGTATAAGATAAAGTGCCTCTACACCGATCTGAACTGGAACAAATTGATTCCAATGGGAGTAATGGACGTATGAATGTGTGGCAGGGGGGAGCAATCTAAAAAGATATGCTAATTGAATCATGCGCCAGTTGCCCAATACCGGTAGATCCTTTTCCCTTTGGAGTTGTGTCATCTGGGCCCATGATCCCTGTGAAATAAAATGTGTGGCTCAGAATACTCCCTCGCCAAACCAAGATTTAAAAACTAGGTCCGTCCTGCCGGAGGGAAAATCTGGGTGTTCTAACACCGGTGACAACGGCTCTGAGAGAAGAGCTGGATTTATATTATCTGGAAATAGCAACTAACACGGCGCCTATAATCGGGTGTTTTAATCATTTATTGCTACAGGAGATGGGAGTCCATGCCAGCGTATCTATTAGTACAGGGGAGACAGCATCTTCTAACTCTACCCATAGTTTCAGCTGCTTAGTTCGGCAACAGTCTATCAAGCGTGACAAATGTACTGCCTGCTGGTAGAGAATTGGGTCAGGAAACGCCATTCCGCCATGTATTTTGGGAAGTCTAAGTGTCTTAACACTAATTCTGGGTGTATCCGGGTGTCAGACAAATCTGAGAGCTTCAGTTCTAAATTTGGCTAAAACGTGTCGGGATGCGGACTGGTATGGCTTGAACCAGGTACAACAGCTTAAGCATGACATTCATTTTGACTATATTACACCTCCCAAACCATGTGAATGTCATTTGACACCACCTTTGAATGTCTTTCAGAATACTATTGAGAAGTGGGAGAAAGTTAAGATCTACTAAAATCCAAAGGGAATCTGAATACCTAAATATGAGAGTGGGAAGTGAGATGTCCACTGTCCTTTTTTGGGAGAGTTATATTAGGAGCTTCTGATTTTTGTAAATTGATTTTATAGTTGGACAATTTGGCAAAACGCCTAAGTTCCAGTGAAAGGTTAGGGAGTGTGGTGGTGGGCGTAGTGATGTAAAATAATTAATTATCAGCATACGCTGCCGTTTTATGCTCTAAATTGCTAATTGATATGCCCTTTATGTTGGCATTGGAACGGATTCAGCGGAGTAGGGGCTCTATTGTAAGAATGAACAGCAATGGAGACAGAGGGCAACCTTGCCTCCTGCCATTGCTAATAGGGAAAGGCTGGGATAACTTCCCATTGATCCTGACCTGCGCTGTCAGCCCAGAGCCATAAGCCGTTCTGGAAGACCGATATGTTTAAGGAGCGAATGGAGATAAGGCCAATCCACCCGATCAAACGCGTTTTCTGCGTCTGTGAAGAAGAGTAGGAAAGGGATTTTTATGGGTGTGTACATAATCAATGATGGTTAACATGAGGATGGTGTTATCCCAAGCCTTGCGAAATGGGAGAAAACCACATTGGTCCGGGTGGATCATATCACTCAGAATTGGAGTCAGCCATCGTGCCAGAATACTGGCAAAAAGTTTTAGATAACAGTTCAGTAGTGATACCCTGTTTCCCTGATTATAAGGCACCCTCTTATATTTTTTGAAATGCCAAAATATGCCCTGGGTCTTATTTTCAGGGGATGTCTTATTTTTCCATGAAGAAGACTACAGTACACATTTATTGTTGAAAGTCACTCATGATCACTCATGTT
>NC_092868.1:17662164-17741764 GCF_032062135.1 Pyxicephalus adspersus
GACACACACGCTGCAGCCAGCATAAAGGACACACACGCAGGATCAGATATCTGGAGCTGTCTTATAAACGGGTGAGTGTCTTATTTTAATTATTTTTAAAAAAATTGGGGGTGGCTTACTTAATGGGGATGTCCTAAAATCGGGGAAACACGGTATGGGCATGTAACTGGAGCAAGATTGTGGATCTTTGTCCGGCTTTAATATGACCGTGATATGTGCTATCAGTGTATCTCTCAATGGTAAGTCACGAGTCAATTTGCTCCTGTACTGAATACATCTTGAACTCAGTATCATCCAAAAGATGTAATTCTGTGAGTAAAGTATGTAATTTCTGTTGACTAAGTTTCTTATACCTGCTACCTTCCTTAAATAATATACTGTGTACATTATCTGGATCTGGAATTTTGCTCAAAATAATTTTTCAGCTCTGACTTCTGTGTCACTACTTCAGGAGTGTCTAGTAAGGTGTCATTGAGTCGCCAGGAGGGTGACCTCGGTGCAGGAGAAAGCAGCACAACCGATATGGTCACCGGGGCGTGGTCCGAAAATGTAATGGAGCCAATCCCCGACTCAAGTGTCAACAGAATAGCTTGATGTGACACCAGGAAATAGTGTATCCTAGAGTAGGTTTTGTGTACCTGTGAGTAAAACGTATAATCTTTAGCACTTGGGTGTTGGATTGCCAGATGTCTACCAGTTGGTATCCATGAAACAGGGACTTTAGACGTTTGTTCATCATATAGGGTAGGTGGGAGGACCCCTTAGAGGCATGTTGCCCAGGATTAATAGTCATGTTGAAGTCTCCTTCTATAACTATGGTGCCCGCCCCATGCTCACCAACCTTGGAAAGCACTTGTTCAAGGAAGGGTATCTGGTTTGTATTTAGTGAATACAAGTAGAAAAAATGTGAACAGTTGTGAGTCTATAGTGCCCTGTATGACAAAGGAACCTACCCTTTGGATCGGAGTGTACTGAGATCAGAGACCAACACAAATGTTTGGTTAAAAGGATGCTGACTCCCCTTGACTTAAATTCAGGGGATGTAAAGTGGTATGCAACTTGAAATTGTCTATTACGAAGAGTAGATACCCTGTCATGTCTGAAATGGGTTTCCTGTAAAAATGCGACACTACATTTCCTAATATATTACTCTTCCAGTAATATAGATCTTTTTGTTGGTGAATTCAGACCTTTTACATTAAGTGAGGTGAGAATCATTGACATTATGGACTTTGTGGTAGTAAACTGTGTGAACTTAAGCCTAGCGGAATAAAGTATAGCTGGGAAAAACCAACCAGTAGGAATTGGGAATAAAAAGAGAACAGGGAGGGGACCTGATATGCACAGGCGTGGGATCTAGCTCTAAGTAGGCCCCTAACAATAAAGAAAGCCTCTAACTCTGAAAGGAGGTAGGGCGGGCTAATTGGGGGATGTGCAAGTGAAGGCAGCAGAGTAGTGCCCACTGGCCCAGCCTATACATCATCATAGCAAAACAAAAAAAACATAAAACATATAGGCAGTCAACCAGTTTCAGCCATTCCTGTGGGGGGGGGGGGATATCATCCTTCAATTGCTCTATACTGGCAACATTCTAAATGTCATAAACAGAAGAAATAATTGTGTCTTCTTAACACGTATGTATACATTAATAGAAACCTTGCACTCAAGGAAAGGACAGCAAGGTATTACAAAACTGCCATATAAAAAAAAACATATAAAAATGTAACTAGCAGAGAGTGGTGAACATATTAGAACGACTTTTGCCATTGACAGAAGGGCGGGGGGTGTTGAGGTAGATAACCTTAACCTTCTCTCCTGTCTCGTGTGATAGTCAATTTGACCCAAAAGGAACTTCTATGGTGCTGTAACCCAAGTCAGGTTAAAACTTAAACCTTTAAACCCTAAAAAACGTCTCATATTTATCTTACGTGAGTTTCTGTTCACCTTGAAGCACTTGTTTAGTCGCATGGGATTGTCCAGAGTGTTGTAAACAAATGTGATGGGAGTTCCAGCTGTGAACCAAAAAAGCAATCCTCGAACAGGTGGCCATTTCTTAAAAATACAAAGCAAATGCCAGGTAATATGTAGACAAAGTTAGTATAAATGTAGCATTGAGCAATTCCCATGTAACGGTATATAGATCAAATTAGTTGCTTCAGTTAATTAGGACTCAGGTGCGGTTCCGCCACCAGGCACTGATAAGCGGGGTACATTGCTGTTCCTCTGTCGTCACTCCTGAGAGAAGGCTGTGGATCTGCGTGAGAGGGACCCCAATATCTCCTCCATGGATGTCAGCCAGTCAGGCACTGAAATCGGATCCATTCTCAGAAAATCAAACAGAGCCGGTAACTGCACGGGAGTGTGAAGAAGAAAGGTGAAGTTCCCCTTTAGAACGATCAAATGAAATGGGTGGCCCCTACGATAGGTGGCTGCTTGGAACAAAATGTGCTCCAGTAGCAGCCTTAGCATGCGATGCATGTGTAATGTACAGCTCGACATGTCAGGAAAGATTTGGATAGTAGCTCCATCAAAATCAAGTGGCCCCTTTTGCCATGCTTTTCGAATGATCTGCTCCTTTAGGTATAGTAGTGTATCCTGCACAAAACATCTCTCTGGTAGTTATTAAGGGGGGCCCTGCGCTGGCCTACCCTATGAATGCAATCCAGCTCTATGTACACAGTGACATCTTGATCTAGAACCATAATAAATATGGCTATTGTGGTTGTCTTTAAATCTGCACCCGATGTGTCCTCAGGGATACCCCTGAGTCAGACATTTTTGCGCCGTCCACAATTCTCCAGGTCATCAAGTTTCAAGGAAACTGACTTGAGTAAGGATCCTAGCTGGGAGTGGGACTGTTCCATGTCAGTGATCCTGGCTTCTAAATGAGTAAAATTAGATTCTAACTTCGTTACCCTTGGTCTCCATGACTGAGAGGTGTTGCTGGAAGGCAGCCATCTCCTTTCTTAGTAATTCCTCGATCCGCACTCATGGAGTCCATGTCCTTCTTTGACGGAATGAATTGGAGTAGTACCTGTAGGTCTTTGGGCAGAGTCTGTACTGAGGATGGACTCCCTGTGGACTGTATAGTGAGGCGTGGAGAAGCAAGGGAAGACGCCAGGTACTCGTCCAGGCTCCGTGTGAGCAGGCCTGTTGCTTTTTCCTGTGGTGTTGCAGGAAGTGTGTGTTCAGTCTGAACACGTGGAGACGCCATGCTGGAGGTCTTACCACCCGTGCTCTACCACTAATCTGCAGGTAAGTAGCGTAGGAGACTGGCGTGTCCCGGTGTCCTGCTCATGCCCCTGGGTTTCTTGTGTCTCGGCATGAGCTTGCAGGGTGTCTGAGGGCTGAGTTACTGAGGATTACTAGGAATGACTGCGGCGCAGGCATGGAGCTCACAAAGAACACTAGTCACGCCCCCATCCACAGGCCATGCCCCCAGCAGGTTCACTTTAACCGCTTTCTTATAGCATATACTGATCTTTGCCTCACTGACCCGCCAGCTTCCAGCAGTAGCAGCAGTGGTTGCCCTGTAAAAGTCAAAAATCATTTAGGTTGTACCTTTCATAAGGCCATGAAATTTCCTTGTGTGATAGCACTGATGTATAGTGATTGGTCCAGTTTTGCATGGAATAAATCCCATGGTCTCCTATACCTGAAAGTATTTGTTCTCAGCACCTAAATGAAGTGGTATGAGAATGAAAGACAGATATGCATGTAAAAAGTAGAGGTTCACTTTCTGCCGGTAACATAAATGTAATTGTTTTACAGGCAGAACAGAAGAGAGGAAAGAGACAGACAGGACGTGAAATGAAGAGAAAGATACTTGCTGAGAGGCACAAACCCCTGTGTATTGATCATATGAATGAAAATCAACTGAAGTACGTATGCATATCATTAGGGGTAAAGGGTTTCTTTCCTCCAGTTTATTTTTATCAATTATAGCCGCACCCTTTAACAATTATGCAACAATTGATGAAGAAAAAAAGAAGAAAGACGGGTTTCTTTGTGGCAAAACAAAAGTGTATTTATCATCACATATGGGAAAAGAAAGAAATGTTTATCCCTTTTCAAACTTAGATAATGCAATGAACATAACATTTTACAGAAAAAATATTTCTGCATAGCTGCACGCTCTGCAAAACATCATAACCCTATTCTGCTACATGCTCTGCAGAATATTCCTGCTACTTGATTGAGAACCAAAGTTGGAATTAATGATACCAGCAAAGCTTCCCTGTCTAACTATCCTCAGAGGGTACCATTTTGCATAACGGCACACACGCATCCCCTGATGAAGCCAAACGACAAAACGTGTCGGGATTAAGCTGTGCTCTCTCCCAACCAATTGTTAGCAATAACATGGCTGGTGTAAAGGTCACAAATACCCCATGATGTTAACCCCCCTAGCGGTAATCCCGAGTGTGACTCGCGGTGGATTTTACATGCAAAAAGCGGTAATCCCGATTCGCACTTACCTTGCCCGTCGCTGTCCCCCAGCGTCCTGCTGGTCCCCACAGGTCCTGGGGACAGGTCCTGCTCCTCTGATCTCTAGCCACTAAGTGCAGAGATGAGATCTACTAGGTTTCCCGATGACAACGGATGCGTCCGTGCGGGCGGGAGGATCGGCAGGAAATTCGAATAATTTTGTATTGGATTCCATACAAAATAGCTGAATTGAGTCCAATACAAAGAAATATTCATATAATATATATATAATTATATAATATATATATTTTAGATATGCTACTATACAGAGTTACATTAAATGTTTAATTTTTTTTATTTTTACCAGATTTGTGTTTTTTAAAGTTTATTATTAAATGTAATAAATAGCAGTGAGTTATGCCTAAGAATTACAGCATTCAATAAAAAATAAATTTTTTGCATGGCAATTTGGACGGAATTAGACCGCTAGGGAGGTTATTGGGATAGACCTAGAAATTTGGAAGCTCTTGGCTGTATAGTTGTATGTCCATTGCATTATCTAAGTTTGAAAAAGAGATAAACATTTCTTTCTTTTCCTATATGTGGTGATAAATACACATTTGTTTTGCCGCAAAGAAACCCCGTCAGTATGTATGCATGTACAAATTCATAGTCAGACAGTGTACTGATGCCAGAGCCAGGCAACTAACTAGGAACTCTTAGTAAACTTGTTGGAGTTGGAGACAAAAAAATTGGCAAAAAAAAAAACAAAACACTTTTTTACATATTTTGATGTATATGTATTTTAGTCCTGATGACTTCATCAGCTATTTTTTATTATCCTTATTGTGGCAATAATGACTAATGTTAGAAAATGCTCATCTGTTCGGCCACTCTGTGCTGTGCACCATCATGGTTTCAAACACTGTCTGTTTTCTCCAGCAATGTCATTTGCAGCAGCCAGGAGAACTAAGATACCAGCAGCCCCTGCTTCCCTTTAGCTATGCAGCATGATAGATTTTTGTCATCCCCAGCATCCATTGTTAGGCTGTGCACATCTGAAGGGGATTTTAGATGCTGATCAGCTCCTGACTCAGTCCTGCACTGCTTTTGGCTGCTGGGACTTCAAAGCCTCCCTGCTCCCAGTCACCAGTGCCTGTTGTAGCGTAAAGTTGGGCTGATCTGTGCAGGAAATTTATCGTCTGATTTACTGTTGCTGACCACTTGTCTCTGTTGGAATCTTGGTACTGCTTTATCTGTGGGCTCTTGGCTTGCTGCCAGCTCAATCCCAGACACCATCCCTTGCGTAGTAAGTCCTAGGGGCAACTGAGTGCTGGGAGATGCAACCAGTCTCTCAAGGCTGAGCAGGGGCTTACTAAAGGTGAAGTTTGTGGTGTTAGATTGGGGGACTGGAGTCTGGTGAGGACTGGTGCTGACCAGGGCCCTACAGTTAAATGGAGTTTTATAATAATTGTGGTTCTCTTTTTCTGCAATCATTTTACCTATATGGTGATTACAATTACCCCTGGGGGTCTAGCCATCGAATAGGGAGCTGTCCTAACTTTGGAAAGGAGGATGGCTTGACCCACTGAAATCATTTTACAGCTTGACCTGACTGAGATGCATGTTTAATCAACTAGATATATGTAACCACATGACTATCATACAGTGGTGGTAAAACTACTGAATCAATTTTGTCAAATTTGTCATGCACTGAGAGACAGGACCACTAGGGGCGCTACAGCTTGCACTGAGGTGGTGTGAGCCCTGAAAAGGGCCAAGGCACAGAGTCCAAGCAGTAACCAGGTTTTCTCCAGAGACTCTGATGGTGAGGATGTTGTGCCTCTGGTTACTGCCAGGTTGCGGACCTTGGGAACACCAAGGTGGGCAAAACACGGTACCAAATCACAAAGCAAAAGGATAATCAAGGAAAGCCGGGGTTGAGGCAGGCAGCAAGCAAGAGAGGTTAATTGCCAGGGATCCAGGAGAAAGACACAAGTGACACAGGGGCCACTGCGGGCACAGGGAATACAGGAGACACTGGAAGCAACAGAAGGGAAAGGTGACTCAGGGATATCCACAGACAGACAGGAACACTGGAAAAGCACAGGGAAGTTGGCTGGAAACAAACAGACTGGACAACGAGGGGTTAACACAGAAGCTGGAAAGAGGAAACACTGAATTAAGCGCCAGTGAACAGGAACTAGCTCAAAAGAACTAGGGGCTCGACACAATGGAGACGTGTTGCACGAACACCGAGTGCAGTGTGTGAGCTAGCTAAATAGCCAGGGCTGGTCAGGAGGCTATTTTTTGATTGGCCAGCGGATTGGACGGAATTGATAAAGCTTGGAAACAGAGGCATGCCCAGCGTCAATACTACCCGCATGCACAGAAGAGATGCGTCTGAGCTTTAGTGAGGAAGAGGTAAGAGTGACAAAATTAAGTATAATGTACTGCAATCCTTTATAACTGCAAATATGAAAGTGAAACTGTTTTAGTTATGGCTTCTCCATTTGTACAAGTCTTAGGCTTCTGGTTAGGCTATGTTCAGACTGACAGTGAGGTTGTTGTATGGTTAATGTCCAGAGACAACTGTCTAAGATGGGAATTCCTCTTACTTCCCTTATGTTTAGAAGATTTCCTCTTACTCCCTGTTGCATCTCTGGTAAATAAAATAGGGCAAAAAATTACCCAGTAGTACGCAAACAGTAGCAAAAAAAAAAAAAAACCCTCACTCTCCAAAAAAACAGGGACCAAGACATTTAGTATCGGTGGTACCGTGCAGATTTGGTTACAATGTCTTCTTTATATTGTCAGGGAAAAAGCTAAGGAATTGACAGACTGGATGTATCAGCTGGAATCTGAGAAATTTGATCTTATGGAAAAAATGAAAACTCAGAGATATGAGGTGAGATCAATATCTTTACCTGTAAACACACACATAAGGTGTGCAGTTTGAGAATACTCAGCTTTCATCTTTCTTTTCCTAGATTAACGTCCTCTACAATCGCATCAGCCATGCACAGAAGTTGTAAGTGGTTTTAGCCTTCTTTTACATTAATTGCAGCGTTATTAAAGCTGAATGATCTTTGGCTTCATGTTCATGCATTCCTGCTAGATTAGCAGTATGCTAGTATGTGTGTGTCTGTGTGAGTTAGTGTGCGCTAGTATATGTGTTACTGTACATGTGTGTTTTATTATAAGTGTGTTTTAGTGTATGTGTGTTGGGGTGCAATACCTCTGATGCCTGCTTGCTGTTTTTTACATACACCTGATCCCTGCACTCATTCTTTATGATAACCCGACTGCTTGTACTCTATGCATTAAACTTGACTCCTGCACTCTGAATGTTGCTCCCTGGTATTAAACAAAAACATATATACGCCTTTTATGAGCTACATACCTGGCTGTTTAGGAGTAGACAAGAGATTAAAAATCTAAAATCTAACATACCCTCTCACACCTGGTGTGAGAATAGCAAAAGTGAGGTGAGAGATTTATTCTGTGCTTGAAACAGGCACAGATGGGGAGTAAATAATAGAGAGAGATCAATATATACAGATAGAAAGATATATAAAAAAATCTGAATTCCTGAGCCTAGTAGATGAAACTAAAAAATTCTTTCATAATAAAAAAGATCAGTTGAGAATTGAATCTAACCAGTTATAATTTATAAAGACACATATGACTATCCATCAAGAACTTTTATAAAACCTGTCAAATATACATTTCAGATTTGTATATATAAACTTTAAATGACTGAGTAGCAAAATATATATCACAACACAAACTTATCTATTACCAACATTGCTACTGATGTATCTCCGGAGCCGCGGGTTGCCGGTCGGAATTAGGCCAGATCAGCCAGGGGAGCATTAGGCTGGAACGAAGTACCCCTGAGAATAGAGGGGGCGGTGCTGCGCCTTTTTTTTTTTTTTTTTTTTTTAATAATAAAAGAGGGTGTTGCACTTAAAAAAAAACACAAACAAACAGAATTTTTATTTTACATAAAAGGGTTGTCTACCCTTTTATGTAAAGTAAAAACTCTGAGTTTACATTCTACGCTTTAAGCAGTTAGCAGAATAATATATCATCTGTAAAAATCCATAAGATCTATACTGTGTTAATGCACATTGCATTACTGTTAACGGGTGCTCATTAAGGTAGACTATTAAAAATGCAACACACCCAAACACAGAAAAATAAAGCAAGGGACCTTTTTTCTTTAACTCACTGTAATGCACTACTGTGCATTAGCATGTTTTGTTGTGTGCTCCAACACAAATGCATTGCCTTATGTGTGTTGGGTTTTCTATTCAAAATAAATTACACTACACAGCAGCATAGATCTAAATGGGCCATTAAAGTTTATGTCAAGTCAATACATATTCGTAGTTTTAGATAGAGCCAAACATGCTTGGAACCTATTAGGTTTTTACTGCTATTTTGTGCTGGCTCCATTTGGGAGTTTCATTGATTTACACTCACTGTTCCAATGGCCACAGTTTTATTACACAGAAAGTGAAGGAAATTCTGCAACAGACACACACACACATAAATTAAACGGTGACAGGAAATTTAGCTTTGCCCTTCTCTACAAATATGGGTTTTCCTGAGCTATGTTCAGGCTGGTAATGAGGTTGTGGTGCTGTTACCACTTCCTCATGCCAGTGAACCACTGCCTCGGGGGGGATGCTACAAGTAGCTTCTACCTGTGGCTGCCCCATAAAGAATGAATAGGGGCCACAGTAAGTGGTACAGTATTTCATACCTTTGCCCATTGTCAAATCTGCAGATACTGTTCTTTTTTTTAAGAACCAGTGCTGTGGTGCAAGTGACCGAACCTCAAGGTGCTAGCTGCAGGAAGTTGTCCAGAATCGCTTGATTTACTGTCTGTGTTGAAAATAGAGGAAAACTCTTGACATGTTGAAATGAGAGGAGACTTCTCAGGATGGTCATATTCTCTCTGTGAAAAGCAGGGATTAAATCAAACTTGTATATTCTGAGCAAATTTGCACGTTTAACACTGACAAATATTGCACAGCCTTTAACTGTGTGTCTAAATAATGCACAGCCTTTAAAGTGACCTTGTCACCACAGCAGCCAATAGAGTGTGGGAAGTGGATAATTCATTATAAAAGGGTAAATGAGAATAGCTGTGTAAACATGGTCATGCTGCTGTACTGAGGGCAAAAGATGCACTGGATTGCATTGAGAGAGATTAGTGTAATTAGATCAACTATCAAACCATGCTTGTCTTAGCTCCCTTTAGCTCATACTATTTTATTATTCTTTTTATTAAATTGTAGGTTGGGTTTGGCATCATTACAGTACATGTATGTGTGTTTTTTTGACAGATTAGTAATCACTTCTTGCTCATCATCCATTGGTTAAATACCTTTTGTTTATAAAAGTTTTATTATAAAAAAAAAAAGCACAAAATCTAAAAAAAAGTGTGCACCAGAACCACCTCATACTAAGGGCTGTATTTGGACATCACACTGCCCTAGGCATGCTTGAAATTGGTGCTCATTTTTTGTACACACCCCTTTGTCATGCATTTACAGCCACAGTGGCTAAACGTGTCTGCAATTCTTGGACAGAGTGTCTGACCAACTGACTATTTAACCAGCATTGCTGATGTGCTTTTGCTGCCAGACTTCCTAAAACTAGCCATGAAGAATCTTAAAAATGATCTGTGCACTGCACATTTTGCTTTCTGCAAGAGAAGCTGCAAGCAAGAAAATATTTTAGTAATTTAAATTCTCCCTTTTTTCAATGGGAGGACTGGCAGTGGCAAAGGGAGATTTAGTTGATCAGAGAGGTAAAGGTGGGAGAGTGGCTGTCAGAACTCAGAAACCAAGTTGCAGATAAGGGACAGAAGACATACAGTACCAGCAACAAAGTGTCAATTACTTGAGTTAACATGTGCCAGACTGCCTATGGGTGGTTCAAACACAAGGACCTGTTTGACATCCAGTGGTAGAAAGACAAGGTTTGTTAGGGGGCCCAAAGGGTATCTTTTGTACCTTGAAAAGTGAAGAGAGTAAAGACCAGACAGAGGACCATGTGGGAAATGGGGAATGTGGGGTGGTCAGAATACAGTGTTTTTGGTGCACATTTTTTTACACCTTTTTACCACTGCAATATAGTGCTGTAAAAAGGTAGTTCACAGTAGTTCACAAAGGTAGTTCACAGTAAAAAACAAGAAGAGAGTTTACGTAATGTGTGAAATAGTGGTTCTGCTAAGCAGTTTTAACCTTTACCATTTTAGTAATGTAAAAGTAATGCTCTGTTGATTCTGATGTATCCTATTTTTGGTCTTTTGACATTTCATGCAAACATCCCAGGCCTCTGGTCAAATGACCAAAAAAACTTTAGTTTTGACTTTAAAGACACCCTGTTACAAAACCATTTATTTCAGCAACAATTTCCTTAAACGAGTATACATACTGTATTTTAGGCATTAAATTTACTGGAAAAAGACTCAGAATGCCTAGAAACTGATGCTAGATCTAGAATATGATGTCAGCAGCACTAGTAGTAGTATTTAGAACTGTCAGTCAAGTGACACAGTATTCCCCTATCCCAGGGGTCTGCAACCTGTGGCTCCGGAGCCGCATGCGGCTCTTCAGCCTCCTTGTTGTGGCTCCCTTCGGATGCCGCGGGGAGATCTCTGATGGGGGATCCCCTTCCTCCCAAGACACTGCGGAGGAGGGGGATTCCCTATCCGGTGTTCTAACGAAAAAAATCTACCAGTGAAATAAATCTACCACGGGGCGTGTACAAATGGGTGTGTACAATGACATCCCCCTCCTTTGAACCCCAATTCCTCTGGAATGGGGAGATGTACAAAACCAAAAATGTAGGTGCAAGTGGGGGACACCTGTGACTAACACCCCCTAAAATTTAATTGTTAGGCTATCATCAGAACATAAAGAACTCTGCCCATCAAAAAAATCTACCGTTACACATTGCTGGAGGCACCTGAACCCCAATTTCTCTGGAAGAGGAAGGGGGTACAAGTGAACAAAATTAGAGGTGCAAGTGGGGGACACCTGTGGCTAACACCTCCTAAAAACTCCACCCATCAAAAAACCCCTACCCTGTTACACATTGTTGGAGGCTTCTAGCACCTGAACCCCAATTACTCAAGATTGGGGGGTACAGGTGAAAAAAAATTGAGGTGCAAGTACGGGACACCTGTGGCTAACACCTCCTAAAAATTCATAAAAACTCTGCCTATCAAAAAAATCTACCCTGTTACACATTGCTGGAAGCATCTAGCATCTGAACCCCAATTTCTCTGGAACGGGGGGGGAGGCGGTACAGGTGACCAAAATAGAGGTGCAAGTGGGGGACACTTATGGCTAACACCACCTACAATTGAATCGCTAAGGCATCGTCAGAAAATAAAGAACTCTGCCCTTCAAAATAATCTACCCTGTTACACATTGCTGGAGGCTTCTAGCACCTGAACCCCAATTACTCAAGATTGGGGGGTACAGGTGAACAAAATTAAAGCTGCAAATGAGGGACACCTGTGGCTAACACCCCTTAAAATTTCATCGCTAAGGCATCGTCAGAACATAAAGAACTCTGCCCATCAAAAAAATCTAGCCTCCAGCTTCTAATGTAACAGGATGATACGTTAGAAGCTGGAGGCTTCTAGGGGCATAGTTCAGTGTTTAATTTATTTCAAAGTAGGCCTACACATGCACACTTGTTGTAACAGGTGAAATTAAAAATATACTAAAACTTTTAAAAGTTTATAAACTGTGTTATGTTTTGCGGCTCCAGACTATTTTTCTTTAGTGGAAGAGGAGGCAAAATGGCTCTTTTGATAGTAAAGGTTGCTGACCCCTGCCCTATCCTCTTCTTCCCACTGCTACCTAAGAGGTTTTGTGGGAAAGTGAGGAGCAGAAGACTTTGGTCAACATAGTCAAATACTAGGCACTCCCGGTTCAGGAGAGGGCTTATGATTAGCAAGAAGGAAGCGGGCTTCCAAATCTAGTTAATGTAAATAAATAATGCTACAAAAGTTTGAATTTTGCCTTTTTACCCACAACTGTAAGTTGGTGACAATGTTTCTTAAAAAAAATATTTGGGGGCTACAACTTTCACCAGTCAAAGTAATTCTTATACTGCTTTTTAAAAATACACATTACTGCTAAAACCTATCAGCAAGTCTTTTTTAATCTGAATGACACAAAGGATAATATTGGTGCTTCTGCTGTCTGTAAGTAATTGTAAAAACAAAAAACAAAAAAAAAAAAAAAAAGGTAAATTTCATCCATGCAGCCAAAGTTTGTTTGTGATTTAAAAGAGGCTGTCCTTGAAAATACCTTATAGATCCTAAGAACATCACCTTTTACATAAAATGTAATGTAATTGTAATGTACTATAATTACTTCCCATGTTGCAAAATTTATAAGGCTTCTTACCCTTATCAGCAAACCTTTTTTTCTTTTTTCCTTTTTTTTACACTCCCATAGGTACCCTGAAGCTGTACGTTGCTTCCCAAACTGTTTAGGTGACAATAACTTTCCTAGCAGCCCATCTCTTTGACAGTGCAATTTAACTTGAAATGATAGATTTTTTTTCTGAACTTGGTCAAGTTACATTTTGGCTGATTCACTCAATCACTACTCAGAGTCATTGAAATTATGACAATTAAGTCAAAGGAATTATGACAATCCTCAAATATTAAGTTTTGTATTCTTTTCTCACTTGTATTGCACCACAATGTCATTGTCTTCTTTTGGAGAGTACCATTATGCATAGTACTGTTTACCATGGTACCTATTCCTAGCTTGAGGAGGAAGCTTTATAGAGGGCCCCTTATTAAAGGAGGCGTTCAAATTCCAATATGACCACCAAAATTCAGGGAATAGGTTGTGGTGATAAGGCTCTGTCTCCTACACAAACAACCCCACTGTTTAGAGATCATAAGGGTCTTGTATTTCCAAGAGGGGGCACAGTATTGCTGCCCCTTTTTTCCTGGACAGCCAGGTTTCATGCCTGGTGCAGGGTCTGATTTCAAGAATAAGGGTAGGCCTACACTTTTTTCTTTATAAAATAAATAAGTGAATGAATACCACATACCTCATAGGGATGTCCCTCCAGAATGTTATTTAAGGAATTTGTGTGTTTTCAACAATGCTGTCCAAGCCGAACAATATTTTTCCAAATTTTTTTGTATTGATACCTATCCTTCATGATTGTATCCAGCCTTTTAGTGCCCTTTTACCAGTAGTTTACCACCCTTATTAGCCCTAGAAATATGATCAACATACAGACTAACATTCCCCTCCCATAGAATTAAAACCTAAAACATCATGTTTGCAAAACTTTACCAATGTTTGCTAGACATCCAGTTAATGTTTAGTTCTGGGAATGTACTGAAGTTTGAGTATTAGCTTTCTTAAGAAATTTAATGTTAACCTATAGGAACTTGGGAAGAGATTGTAACAAGAATACATCGGTCTCATGCTTGTTTAGAAAATAGCATATGTATATTTATGAATTCACTCTGCACAAACAGAAGTCTGTGCAAGAATTTTATCCTATATAGTAATAAAGCTAATTGGCACCTTCTCCACGTGATAGATTATGCTTCTATTGCTGAGGAGAGAATGCTCTAGCAGTTGTATCCCACTTCAGCGCTTTCACTTTCTTGACACCAGTACAGATAGTTTCCTTTCAAAGTCACTTTTGCACTCACTCAAGCAGCAACTCTCTATGTTTATCTGCTTTCGCAGACTTCCCTCCTGCACATACTTTCTATACTAATGTGTGCACATTATCATTCCCTCTTACCCTGCCCACCTGTAAGTCACAGCCTCTGCAGTCCTCTTCTGTACATATTGCTGTCCATCATATCCTTCATACTCATCATGCCTGCAGTTTTGGAATAGGCATAGTTTTGCTAGTAAATGTTAAAACAAAAAATGATTATGTATAATTGATTATATCTTCTCTACACAAACAGCAAAAAAGGGGCAGGAAAAGGTCGCGTTGGTGGGCGCTGGAAATAAGCAGCACTGATCATTTTTAGCCATCCCCGAAGTGCCTTGCTGTTGAAATTCTTTTCCGTACTCTTTAACTTGTACTGTCACCTGGACTGTCTTTAAAGCTCAGCCTGTCAATATCTTCTATTGTGGATGCAGGGATGCACAGAAAACAAAGTCTAAAAATTCATCAGTCACAAAATCTGACACAAAATTTACTTCCTAAATAAACAAAACGGTGGAAACTCCTGTGCATAATTTATTGTGTTTCATATGTTAATTATTTACAGTTAACCACAACCTTAAACCAATGAGCTTTTTTCTATTACTGTTGTATTCTTACTCTCAGCCAGCATCAGTACACCAAAAATTTAAAATCTGAACCAGTAGTCTAAAACTAATGAATTACTGAAGTTGAGTTTTGCCTCTGTGGTTGAAGTTTTTATTGAAATAAAGAATTTTATGAATAAAATATATTTAAAAGATGATATCCCACAAAATATTAGTAAAACCAATTTTCTTAATATTTTTATTTATATAATTGTTACCGTAATAATATTAATCATCATGCCATTCAGAAACCAGCCTTCTACAAAGAAAAACACAAGATTACTGCATAAGTATACACCTACTTTATTATGACATACTTTAATTTTCACGGGGGCAGCTACTTCTTTTACAAAGTTAGATAATTAGTTGAAGCCCAATTAAACAAAAAACATTAAAGCTAAAGTGTTCCTACATTACCAGAGGCAGGACTTTTAGTGACAGGCTTTATGTGGTAAGCAGTTGTGAGACCTCAGTGAGTTAACAGGGAAAAAAGTTGTAGAGGTCCTAGATGTGTGGACAGAAGCACAGCTAAGGCAAAGCACAATTAAACAATACATTTTTAAAGTTCAGTTCCAATGGAAACAATGATAATTTACATTGATCAACATGATTGAAGTAAATGAAGTTAGGCAGGCCAAGGGAGACCGCATTGGTAGGCATGGAGAGCTGGATGTAGTGCATCGTCATTCCCATCCAGAAGTGTACAATTTTAGTGAATGAATTTTAGTGAATGGAGTACTGACAGGCGGCAGCAGCAACAGCAGGGGGAGGAGGAGGAGGGCCCTAAAATGTAGTAGAAAAAGCATTGGTAACTGGCATCTGAGCTGGATGAAGTGCCTCATCAATGCCACCCAGAAGTGTGTAATACAATTTTTGTGAATGGAGAACTGGTAGTCGGCAGCAACAGCAGCAAGAGGAGGCGGTAGGCCCTGGAAAGGAGCGTGGACCACATTGGTAACTGGCATCTAGAGGTGGGTGTAGTGCATGGTCAATGCCACCCTGAAGTGTGTAATACAATTATAGTGAATAGAGTACTGACAGGCGGCAGCAACAGCAGGAGGCGGTGGGCCCTGAGATGGCATTGGTAAATGGCATCTAGAGCTGGGTGTCGTGCAATGACACCCAGAAGTGTGTAATACCATTTTTGTGAATGGAGTACTGGGCAGTAGTGTTGTTGTTTTCGAATTCGGGTCGTCCTAATGTTCGAACTGAATATGGCCGTTCGAATTCGGGTCGACCCGACCCGAATTTTGTTGGATTCGACGCCCCGAATTCGACCCTCCCACAATGCCTAGGGACCTTCCCCATGATGCCTAGGGCCCTCCAATAACAGCAGGGATGCTTCCCTCTATGTTTGTTGTGGCAGGCATGCCACACAGGCAGCCATTGGCCTATATAAGGCCAGGGCGTGTCTGCATTTACCACTGCTGACAGAGATTTGCTAGCATCACAACCTTTCTGTGCTGCTTGGCTTGCTTTGTGAGTATTTCACAGATAGATAGATAGATAGATTGATAGATACATTGATAGATACATAGATACATGGATACATTGATAGATAGATAAATAGTCAGTCAGTGTGTTACATATACGCAGCCAGAGGCAGGGTAAAAAAAAATACAGATATTTCATTCTGATACAACTTGCAATCTACAGATATTTAATTCTGATATCACTTGCAATCTATCAAAATGATCAGAAAAATTTCTGTATTTCTGTAAAAAAATACAGATATTTAATTCTGATACCACTTGCAACCTATCAAAATGAACAGAAAAATTTCTGTATTTCTGTGAAAAAATACAGATATTTCATTCTGATACCACTTGCTATCTATCAAAATAAATATAAAAATTTCTGTATATCTGTAAAAAAAAAAAAACAGATATTTATTTTGATACCACTTGCAATCTATCAAAATAAATAATAAAATTTCTGTATTTCTGTAAAAAAAATACAGATGTTTAATTCTGATACAACTTGCAATCTATTACTTGCAATCTATCAAAATAAACAGAAACATTTCTGTATTTCTGTAAAAAATACAGATATTTAATTCTGATACCACTTGCTATCTATCAAAGTAAATATAAACATTTCTGTATTTCTGTAAAAAAAATACAAATATCAAAATGAACACAACAGCAGGAGGAGGAGGCGGTGGGCCCTGAGAAGGATGGTAGACTGCATTGGTAACTGGCATCTAGAGCTGGGTGTAGTGCATCGCAAATGACACCCAGAAATGTGTAATACCATTTTTGTGAATGGCGGGTGGCAGCAGCAACAGCAGGAGGAGGAGGCGGTGGGCCCTGAGACAGAGCGTGGAGCGCATTGGTAACTGATACCTAGAGATGGGTGTAGTGTATTGTCAATGACTCCCAGAATTTTGTAATACAATTATAGTGAATGGAGGACTGACAGGCGGCAGCAGCAACAGCATCTAGAGGAGGCAGTGGGCCCTGGGAGAGAGCGTGGATTGCATTGGTAACTGACATCTAGAGCTGGGTGTAGTGCATTGTCAATGACACCCAGAAGTGTGTAATACAATTATAGTGAATGGAGTACTGACAGGTGGCAGCAACAACAGCATCAGGAGGAGGCGATGGGTCCTGGGAGAGAGCGCAGAGCACATTGGTAACTGACATCCAGAGCTGGGTGTAGTGTATTGTCAATGACACCCAGAAGTGTGTAATACAATTTTTGTGAATGGAGTACTGAAGAGGCGGCAGCAGCAAAAGCTGGTAACTGGCATCTAGAGCTGGGTGTAGTGCATCATCAATGACACCCAGAAGTGTGTAATACCTTTTTTGTGAATGGAGTACCAGGCAGGCGGCAGCAGCAACAGCAGGAGGAGGAGGCTGTGGGCCCTGAGACAGAGCGTGGGGCGCATTGGTAACTGGCATCTAGAGTTGGGTGTAGTGCATTGTCAAAGACACCCAGAAGTGTGTAATACAATTATAGTGAATGGAAGACTGACAGGCTGTGAATGGAGTACTAGGCAGGCGGCAGCAGCAACAGCAGGAGGAGGAAGCTGTAATGCAAATATTGGAAATTTTTGATTAAACAAAGAAGGACCAGACCAAGATGTTTGTTGCTGAGGTCTGTGGTGCCGGAAGCGTTAGGAAGGTAGATGATATTGCTAGTTTGCATCTTGAAGTGGATGACATGAATGCCATCCCTCAATCTTACAATACTTAGCTGAAAAATTAGGCAAAAGCAATGGTACCTATCAGTGTGGTAGTACTGGGGGTTTTCATCTGCAGTTTGTTGGCCTCCCGGAAGCAGCAGAAATGTAAAGTAAATTGCTAGCTGGCACAATGGCAGGCATGACACTGGCGAAGGATGCCACCCCTGGACGTTGCAATGACTAGTGGAAAAATTCAACCGAGGCAGGCTCAGCTGACAGGGTGTTTGGTGATAGGCAGCCACAGACTCAGCACAAGAGCAGTGTGAGTTCACAGAGGCATCTTGGTTCGCCTAGTGAGTTCTTGTGTCAATCAGTGACATCTACAGTGGGGATATGATAGTAGTTAGTAACCCAACTTTCGTCCATTTTCAAAAAGGTGAGGCATTTTCCGGTCACTCCACCAACGTTACTGAATGTTTTTTTCGGACAGAACACTGGATGCCGGGCACGAAAGAAGCTTGATGGCATACTGTCCCAACTGCAGGCAGATTTCAAGCCTTTTGATCCAAAAATTATTGGCGTCACTACTGTCAGGACAGGCATCCTCCTCATAACTGCTGTCATCAACACCACCACCAACAGCCAGAAAAGAGCCGCACCATGCGCTTCATCCGTCCTTCATGGTTATGCCCCTGCACTTCACTTGTTTGAGGTTATCACATCAGGTTTTGTCAGGCATCCAAAAAATCCCCCCTGCTTTGGCCTATACTTTTGGATGTGTGCGGCCTGCTGCCACTGCTGCTGATGCTGCTGCCGCTGCTACAGGAGAATACGGTGGAGGCGGTGTCCGCCTGAGCTCCCTAATCACTATCATCATAATCATCTTCCTCCTCCTTCTCTTGAACCTCGTGATGCTGGCCAGTGTCCCTTCTTGCTCCTCCTGATGCTGGCTGTGCACTATGGAGTGTAATTTCACCCTCATCCTCCTCCCCCATTTCTTCCCCTCCTCTCCCATCGCCACTTTCCATCAGGCCACACAGGGTGTTATCAAGCAGAAAGATGATGGGAATGACATCGTTCCAGCCTGGCTCACAATGTTTGTGGCCTGCTAAAAGGAGGCCAGTACCTTGCACAGCGTTTCCATCTGCAGCCACTGGTCACTGGTAAAATAGCTCAGTTCTGTGGCTGTACCAAGGGCCCCGCAGCCTCCATGCACCACGCTGACCAAGTAATGGTGGATGGCTAGCTTTTGCTCACACAGACGCTGGAGCATGTGCAGAGTGGATTTCCATCTAGTCACAGTATAACAAATAAGTTTATGCGGTGGAAGCCTCTGTTCTGACAGTAGGGGATCGACGTACATGGCTGCAGAAGGAGCGATCCTGTCTCAGTCCTGTAGTCCTGGATACGTGCAGAGGAACTTCTGCACCACCAGGTTCAGTACGTGCGCAAAGCAGGGCACATGTGTTATGCGGCCCATGCGCAGCACAGCCACAAGGTTGGCCCCATTGTCGCACACTACTTTGCCTGTTGTGAGCCGGGAGGACATCAGCCAAGCCTCAACCTCTCTGTGCAAAGCGGACAAGAGTTCTCTGGCGGTGTGACTTTTCTCCCCCAAGGACACCAGTTTCAACACTGCCTGGCAACGCGTGTGCTTGAGGGAGCCTTAGTGGTGTGCCTGCTTAACCACAGTGACCTCTGCTGGTGCCCTTTCAGGAGGAGTGTCGAAAAGAGACGTTTGCCAGTGGAAGGAATGTAGGAAAGTAGGAAAAGGAGGAGAGAGAGGACTGGGGTAACCCATGCTTTCCCACCACATCCCTCGGTGGGCGTACCAGGTGCAGCGATGCCTCTTGCAGACTACCGCCCACTGAGCTATGCAAGGCCACCCAGTGAGTGGTGAAGGACAGGCAGGTAGCATCCCACTCCGTGCCTGGTTGTCCAGCTGTCCATGATGACATGGATTTGACTAGACACCAAGAATGCCAATGTCCTGGAGAAGTTACCCATTACATGTGCATGGAAACTGGGAACAGCTGTGCGGGAGAAATAATTCCTGCTTGGTATATTCCACCGACACTCAGCACAGGCCATCAGGTCACAAAAGGGATCCGAGTCCACAAGGCTATATGGCAGTAGCTGCAAGGCCAATAGTTTGGCTGGAAGTGAATAGCCCATAGCCTGAGGCCTTGCGCAGAACTCGGGTAGAGTGGACTGAAGGGACTGGGAGCTAGGGGAGCTGAAGGGGTAACTGGAGTACCCATCTTGTGGCGACAAACGTCGCCTGACGCCATGAAACCTGGGGCCAGAAGCTGATACTTCCTCGCAGCATGAAGTCTGATTGTCACCAACCTCCTGAGACGTAGTAGCAATGACAATTGGAAATGTAGAAGAAGTCAATGGAGGTGGAAAAAGAGATAATGATGTGGTTACACATCCTTCAAGAGAATGCAAGTACTGCTCCCACTTTGGTTTGAGGTTCTTGCGCATGTGGGAAAGCAGGGATGTTGTACCCAAACGTGATCTGGCCTGTCCTCTGCGAATCTGCCTGTGGCACAGGATGCAGGTTGCTACGCACCCGTTATCGTCTTTCAGTGTGAAAAAGGACCACACTGGAGAGGTGCGTGCAACCACTCTGCTGCTCTTTTTCTATGCCTGCCTCTGCGTCTGCTGGGTGCCCTGTGTCTGCTCCAGCTGCCTCTCCCCCACAGTCACATCATCTCTGACTGTTCCCCTGCTTGTGCCCACTCGTCTGTGTGTTCTTTCGGACTCACATGAGGCAGATTTGCGGCCCCTTCCATCCCCAGTCTGTGCTGCCCTTCCATCCCCAGTGCTGCCTTTCCTCTATGTCTGTTTCGGAACTGCTGCTAGCCTCTACATGCACCGGCTGTTCCCAGGTGACATCACGGTCATCATCATCCTCATTTTCATCTAAGCCAACCTCTGCAAATGAAGCCACTGATGCAGAACACTCGCCCAGCAAGTGCTGACCACACCCTTCAAGGGTCTCAAAGTCTACCTCCTGCTCTAAGACTCCAAGGGAGTATGCCCCCTGCCAGATGCAGCAAGTTGCCCAATGCCACGCCTTCCCCTCTGTCTACCACTTATCATTTACTTATTCGGGAAAAAATGCACCTGTACCAAACGGTTTCCTTGGTAAATAGCAAGTGGTATCAGAATAAAATATCTGTATTTTTTGAGAGAAATACAGAAATTCTTCTGGCTTTTTTGATAGATAGCAAGTGGTATAAGAATTAAATATCTGTATTTTTTGAGAGAAATACAAAAACTTTTCTGGATTTTATGATAGATAATAGCATGTGGTATTAGAATAAAATACCTGTATTTTTTTAAGAGAAATACAGACATTTTTCTGGCTTTTTTGACAGATAGCAAGGGGGATCAGAAAAAATCAGAATAAAATATCTGTAGTTTTAAGAGAGAAATACAGAAATTTTCTGGATTTTTTGACAGATAGCATGTGGGATCAGAAAAAAATACCTGTATTTTTTGAGAGAAATACAGACATTTTTCTGGCGTTTTTTGACAGATAAAAAGTGGGATCAGAATAAATCAGAATAAAATATCTGTATTTTTTTGAGACAAATACAGAAATTTCAGGGCTTTTTGATAGCATGTGGGATCAGAATAAAATATCTGTATTTTTATAAAATATCTGTATTTTTTTGAGACAAATACAGAAATTTCAGGGCTTTTTGATAGCATGTGGGATCAGAATAAAATATCTGTATTTTTTTGAGAGAAATGCATAACTTTTTCTGGCTTTTTTGATAGATAGCAAGTGCGATCAGAATAAAATATCTGTATTTTTTTTAAAGAAATACAAACATTTTTCTAGCTTTTTTGATAGATAGCAAATGGTATCAGAATTAAATATCTGTATATTTTTCAGGGAAATACAGAATTTTGTTCTGGCTTTTTTTTATAGATAGCAAGTGGGATCAGAATAAAATATCTGTATTTTTTTGAGAGAAATACAGACATTTTTCTGGCTTTTTTGATAAATAGCAAGTGGGACCAGAATAAAATATAGGTATGTTTTTAAGAGAAATAGACATTTTTCAAGCTTTTTTGATGGATTGCAAGTGGGATCAGAAGGAAATTTCTGTATTTTTTTGAGAGAAATACAGAATTTTTTTCTGGCATTTTGATAGATAGTAAGTGCTATCAGAATAAAATATCTGTATTTGTTTGAGAGAAATACAGAATTTTTTTAGCTTTTTTGATAGATAGCAAGTGGGATCCGAATAATTATCTGTATTTTTTTGGGGAGAAATGCATAACTTTTTCTGGCTTTTTTGATAGCAAGTGCTATCAGAATAAAATATATGCATTTTTTTGAGAGAAATACAGAATTTTTTCTGGCTTTTTTGATAGATAGCAAGTGGTATCAGAATTAAATATCTGTATATTTTTCAGAGATAAACAGACATTTTTCTGGCTTTTTTAATAGATAGCAAGTGGAACCAGAAGAAAATATTGGTATTTTTTTGAGAGAAATACAGAAATTTTGCAGGCTTTTTTGATAGTATGTGGTATCAGAAATAAATATCTGTATATTTTTCAGAGAAATACATACATTTTTTCTGGCTTTATTGATAGACAGCAAGTGAGATCAGAATAAAATATCCTTTTTTTTTGAGAGAAAAACAGAATTTTTTCTGGCTTTTTTGATAGAAAGCAAGTGCCATCAGAATAAAATATCTGTATTTTTTAAGAGAAATACAGACATTTTTCTGGCTTTTTTTAAGGATAGCAAGTGCTATCAGAATAAAATATCTGTATTTTTTGACAGAAATACAGACTTTTTTTGTGTTTTTTGATAGCAAGTGCTATCAAAATAAAATATCTGTATTTTTTTGAGAGAAATACAGATTTTTTTCTGGCTTTTTTGATAGATAGCAAGTGAGACCATAACAAAATATCTGTATTTTTTTGAGAGAAATACAGAAATTTTTCTAGCTTTTTTGATAGACAGCAAGTGGTATCAGAATTAAATACTATTAAATACTACTATATAATACTAATATACTTTTCAGAGAAATACAGAAAATTTTCTGACTTTATTGATAGATAGCAAGTGGGATCAGAATAAAATATCTGTATTTTTTTTAGAGAAATACAGGAATTGTTCTGGCTTTTTTGATAGGTAGCAAGTTGGATCAGAATAAAATATCTCTATTTGTTTGAGGGAAATACAGAAATGTTTCTGGTTTTTTTTGATAGATAGCAAGTGTTATCAGAATAAAATATCTGTATTTATTGAGAGAAGTACAGACATTTTATGGGCTTTTTTGATTGAAAGCAAGTGCTATCAGAATAAAATATCTGTATTTTTTGAGAGAAATACAGAAATTTTTCTGGCTTTTTTGATAGATAACAAGGGCTATCAGAATAAAATATCTGTATTTATTGAGAGAAATACAGACATTTTTCTGGCATTTTTGATAGATAGCAAGTGGGACCAGAATAAAATATCTGTAGTTTTTTGAGAGAAATACAGAAATTTTTCTGGCTTTTTGATAGATAGCAAGTGGACTCAGAATTACATATCTATATATTTTTCAAGAAAATACAGACATTTTTCTGGCTTTTTTGGTAGATAGCAAGTGGTATCAGAATGCAGACATTTTTCAGGCATTTTAGATGGATAGCAAGTGGGTTTAGAAGAAGTTTTCTGTATTATTTTGAGAGAAATACAGAATTTTTTCAGGCATTTTGATAGATAGCAAGTGCTATCAAAATCAAATATCTCTATTTGATTAATATTTTCTATTTGAGAGAAATACAGACATTTTTTTAACTTTTTGATAGAGAGCAAGTGGGATCCGAACAAATATCTGTATTTTTTTGAGAGAAATACATAACTTTTTCTGGCATTTTTGATAGATAGCAAATGCTATCAGAATAAAATATCTGTATTTTTTTTTATAGAAATAAAGAATTTTATATCTGGCTTTTTTGATAGATAGCAAGTGAGACCAGAATAAAATATCTGTATTTTTTGAGAGAAATACAGAAGTTTTTCTAGTTTTTTGATAGATAGCAAGTGGTATCAGAATTAAATATCTGTATATTTTTCAGAGAAATACAGAAATTTTTATGGCTTTATTGATAGGAAGTGGGATCAGAAAAAAAATCTGTATTTGTTTTGAGAGAAATACAGGAATTGTTCTGGCTTTTTTGATAGATAGCAAGTGGGATCAGAAATATCATAAAATATCTGTATTTATTGGGAGAAAATACAGAAATTGTATGGGCTTTATTGATAGCAAGTGGGATTAGAATAAAATATCTGTATTTTTTTGAGAGAAATACAAGAATTTTTCTGACTTATTTGATAGATAGCAAGTGGGATCAGAATAAAATATCTGTATTTTTTTTAGAGAAATACAGAAATTTTGGGGGCTTTTTTGATAGATATCATGTGGGATCAGAATAAAATATCTGTATTTGTTTGAGAGAAATACAGAATTTTCTGGCTTTTTTGATAGCAAGTGGACTCAGAAATAAATATTTGTATATTTATCAGAGAAATACAGACATTTTTTCTGGCTTTCTGGATAGCAAGTGGTATCGGAATAAAATATCTGTATTTTTTTTAGAGAAATACAGAAATTTTTCCTGGCTTTTTGATAGATAACAAGTGGGATCAGAATAAAATATTGGTATATTTTTTGAGAGAAATACAGACATTTTAAGGCTTTTTTGATAGCAAGTGCTATCAGAATAAAATTTCTGTATTTGTTTGAGAGAAATACATAATTTTTGATAGATAGCAAGTGGGACCAGAATAAAAAATCTGTATTTTTTGAGAGAAATACAGAAATTTTTTGATGGCAAGTGGGATCAGAAGGAAATTTCTGTATTTTTTTGAGAGAAATACTCTCATTTTTCTGGCTTTTTTGATAGCAAGTAGGATCAGAAGGAAATTTCTGTATCTGTATTTTTTTGAGAGAAATACTCTCATTTTTCTGGCTTTTTTGATAGCAAGTAGGATCAGAAGGAAATTTCTGTATTTTTTTGAGAGAAATACAGAATTTTTTCTGGCATTTTGATAGCAAGTGCTATCAGAATAAAAATTTCTGTATTTGTTTGAGAGAAATACATAATGTTTGATCTGGCGTTTTTGATAGATAGCAAATGGGATCAGAATAAAATATCTGTATTTTTTTGAGAGAAAAACAGGAATTGTTCTGGCTTTTTTGATAGATAGCAAGTTGGATCAGAATAAAATATCTCTATTTGTTTGAGAGAAATACAGAAATTTTTGTTTAGTTTTTGATAGATAGCAAGTGTTATAAGAATAAAATATCTCTATTTATTGAGAGAAGTACAGAAATTTTATGGGCTTTTTTGATAGAAAGCAAGTGCTACCAGAATAAAATATCTGTCTTTTTTGAGAGAAATACAGACATTTTTCTGGCTTTTTTGATAGATAGGAAGTGCGATCAGAATAAAATATCTGTATTTTTTTGAGAGAAATACAGACATTTTTCTAGCTTTTTTGATAGCAAGTGGTATCAGAAATAAATATCTGTATATTTTTCAGAGAAACCCAACATTTTGTTCCGGCTTTTGGTATAGATAGCAAGTGGGATCAGAATAAAATATCTGTATTTTTTTGAGAGAAATACAGAATTTTTTCCGGCTTTTGTGATAGAAAGGAAGTGCTATCAAAATAAAATATCTGTTTTTTTTTTTAGAGAAATACAGACATTTTTCTGTCTTTTTTGAAAGATAGCAAGTGAGACCAGAAAAAAATATCTATTTTTTTGAGAGAAATACAGAAATTTTTCTGACTTTTTTGATAGATAGAAAGTGGTATCAGAATTAAAAATATGTATACTTTTCAGAGAAATACAGAATTTTTTCTGACTTTATTGATAGATAGCAAGTGGGATCAGAATAAAATATCTGTATTTTTTGAGAGAAATACAGACATTTTTCTGGCTTTTTTGATAGATAGCAAGTGCGATCAGAATAAAATATCTGTATTTTTTTTTGAGAAATACAGAAATGTTTCTGGCTTTTTTGATAGATAGCAAGTGCTATCAGAATAAAATATCTGTATTTATTGAGAGAAATACAGACATTTTTCTGGCATTTTTGATAGATAGCAAGTGGGACCAGAATAAAATATCTGTAGTTTTTTGAGAGAAATACAGAATTTTTTCTAGCTTTTTGATAGATAGCAAGTGCTATCAAAATAAATTTATCTGTATTTGTTTGAGAGAAATACAGACATTTTTGAACTTTTTGATAGAGAGCAAGTGGGATCTGAACAAATATCTGTATTTTTTGGAGGGAAAAACATTTTTGATAGATAGTAAATGATATCAGAACAAAATATCTGTATTTTTTTATAGAAATAAAGAATTTTACATCTGGCTTTTTTGATAGATAGCAAGTGAGACCAGAATAAAATATCTGTATTTTTTGAGAGAAATACAGAAGTTTTTCTAGCTTTTTTGATAGATAGCACGTGGTATCAGAATTAAATATATGTATACTTTTCAGAGAAATACAGAAATTTTTCTGACTTTATTGATAGCAAGTTGGATCAGAATTAAATATCTGTCTATTTTTCAGAGAAATTTCCAACATTTTTTCTGGCTTTTTTGATAGATAGCAAGTGGGATCAGAAGAAAATTTCTGTATTTTTTTAAGATTAATACAGAAATTTTCCTACCTTTTTTGATAGATAGCAAGTGGTATCAGAACTAAATATCTGTATACTTTTGAGAGAAATACAGAAATTTTTATGGCTTTATTGATAGCAAGTGGGATCAGAAAAAAAATCTGTATTTTTTTTGAGAGAAATACAGGAATTGTTCTTGCTTTTTTGATAGATAGCAAGTGGGATCAGAATAAAATATCTGTATTTATTGGGAGAAATACAGACATTTTATGGGCTTTATTGATAGATAGCAAGTGGGATTAGAATAAAATATCTGTATTTTTTTGAGAGAAATACAAGAATTTTTCTGACTTATTTGATAGATAGCAAGTGGGATCAAAATAAAAATCTGTATTTTTTTGAGAGAAATACAGAAATTTTGGGGGCTTTTTTGATAGATATCATGTGGTATCAGAATAAAATATCTGTATTTGTTTGAGAGAAATACAGAATTTTTTCTGGCTTTTGTGATGGAAGGCAAGTACTATCAGAATAAAATATCTCTATTTTTTGAGAGAAAAACAGACTTTTTTTGTTTTTCTTGATAGAAAGCAAGTGGGACCAGAATAAAATATCTGTTTTTTTTTATAGAGAAATACAGAAAATTTACTGGCTTTTTGATAGATAGCAAGTGGACTCAGAAATAAATATTTGTACATTTTTCAAGGAAATACAGACATTTTTCTGGCTTTTTTGATAGCAAGTGGTATGAGAATAAAATATCTTTTTAATTTTAAGAGAAATATAGACATTTTTCTGGCTTTTTTGATAGATATCAAGTGGGATCAAAATAAAATATTGGTATATTTTTTCAGAGAAATACAGACATTTTTAAGGCTTTTTTGATAGCAAGTGGTATCAGAAGGAAATTTCTGTATATTTTTGAGAGAAATAAAGACATTTTTCTGGCATTATAGATAGATAGCAAAAGGGATCAGAAGAAAATTTCTGTATTTTTTTGAGAGAAATACGGAATTTTTTCTGGCTTTTTGATAGCAAGTGCTATCAGAATAAAATGTCTGTATTTATTTGAGAGAAATACATAATTTTTGATCTGGCTTTTTTGATAGATAGCAAGTGGGACCAGAAGAAAATATTGGTATTTTTTTTAGAGAAATACAGAAATTTTTTGATGGCAAGTGGGATCAGAAGGAAATTTCTGTATTTTTTTGAGAGAAATACAGACATTTTTTAGGCTTTTTTGATAGCAAGTGGGATCAGAAGGAAATTTCTGTATTTTTTTGAGAGAAATACAGAATTTTTTATCTGGCTTTTTTGATAGATAGCAAGTGGGACAAGAATAAAATATCTGTATTTTTTTGAGAGAAATACAGAAATTTTTCTGGCTTTTTTGATAGATAGCAAGTGGACTCAGAATTAAACATTTGTATATTTTTCAGAGAAATACAGAATGTTTTTCCGGCTTTTTTGATAGCAAGTGGTATCAGAATAAAATATCTGTATATTTTTCAGAGAAATACAGAAATTTTTCTGGCTTTTTTGATAGATATCAAGTGGGATCAGAATAAAATATGGTTATATATTTTTTGAGAGAAATACAGCCATTTTTCAGGCTTTTTTGATAGCAAGTGGGATTAGAAGAAAATTTCTGTATTTTTTTGAGAGAAATACAGAAATTTTTCTGGCTTTTTTGTTAGACATCAAGTAGGACCAGAATAAAATATTGGTATTTTTTTGTGAGAAATACAGGCATTTTTCAGGCAATATAGATAGCAAGAGGGATCAGAAGAAAATTTCTGTATTTTTTGGAGAGAAATACAGAATTTTTTCTGGCTTTTTGATAGCAAGTGCTATCGGAATAAAATTTCTGTAATTGTTTGATCGAAATACATAATTTTTTATCTGGCTTTTTGGATAGATAGCAAGTGAGACCAGAATAAAATATCTGTATTTATTGAGAGAAATACAGAAATTGTTTTAGCTTTTTTGATAGATAGCAAGTGGGATCCGAATAAATATCTGTATTTTTTTGAGATAAATACATACCTTTTTTTTGCTTTTTTGATAGATAGCAAGTGCTTTCAGAATAAAATATCTGTTTTTTCGAGAGAACAACAGAATTTTTTTCTGGCTTTTTTGATAGATAGCAAGTGAGACCAGAATAACATATCTGTATATTTTTCAGAGAAATTCAGACATTTTTCTGGCTTTATTGATAGATAGCAAGTGGAACCAGAATAAAATATTGGAATTTTTTCGAGAGAAATACAAAAATTTGGGGGGCTTTTTTCATAGATAGCATATGGGATCAGAATAAAATATCTGTATTTGAGAGAAATACAGAAATCTTTCTGGCTTTTGTGATAGAAAGCAAGTGCTATCAGAGTAAAATAGCTGTATTTGAGAGAAATACAGATTTTTTTTTTAGTTTTTTTAATAGATAGCAAGTGGGATCAGAATAAAATATATGTATTTTTTGAGAGAAATACATAACTTTTGCTGGATTTTTTTTGATAAATAGAAAGCGCTATCAGAATAAAATATCTGTATTTATTGAGAGAAATACAGACATTTTTCTTGCTTTTTGATAGATAACAAGTGGGACCATAATACAATATTAGTATTTTTTTTAGAGAAATACAGACATTTTTCAGGCATTTTAGATAGATAGCAAGTGGGATCAGAAGAAAATTTCTATATTGTTTTTAGAGAAATACATAATTTTTTTGGCTTTTTGATAGAGAGCAAGTGGGATCCGAATAAATATCTGTATTTTTTCGAGAGAAATACATAACTTTTTCTGACTTTTTTGATAGCAAGTGCTATCAGAATAAAATATCTGTATTTTTTTGAGAGAAATACAGAAATTTGTCTAGCTTTCTTGATAGATAGCAAGTGGTATCAGAATTAAATATCTGTATACTTTTCAGAGAAATACAGAAATTTTTCTGGCTTTTTTTATAGCAAGTGTTATCAGAATAAAATATCTGTATTTATTGAGAGAAATACAGACATTTTATGGGCTTTTTTGATAGATAGCAAGTGGAACCAGAATAAAATATTGGTATTTTTTTTAGAGAAATACAGAAATTTTTCAGGCATTTTTGATAACATGTGGTGTCAGAATTAAATATCTGTATATTTTTTAGAGAAATACAGACATTTTTCTGGCTTTATTGATAGATAGCAAGTGGAATCAGAATAAATAATCCGTATTTTTTGAGAGAAATACAATCATTTTTCTGTCTTATTTGATAGATAGCAAGTGTGATCAGAATATAATATCTGTATTTTTTGAGAGAAATACAGAAATTTTGGGGGCTTTTTTGATAGATAGCATTTGGGATCAGAATAAAATATCTGTATTTGTTTGAGAGAAATACACAATTTTTTCTTGCTTTTGTGATAGAAAACAAGTGCTATCAGCATAAAATATCTGTATTTTTTGAGAGAAATACAGACTTTCTTTGGCTTTTTTGATAGATAGCAAGTGGGACCATAATAAAATATCTGTATTTTTTGAGAGAAATACAGAATTTTTTTCTGGCTTTTTTGATAGATAGCAAGTGGACTCAGAATTAAATATTTGTATATTTTTCAGAGAAATACAGAAATGTTTATGGCTTTTTTGATAGATTTCAAGTGGGATCAGAATAAAATATTGGTATATTTTTTGAGAGAAATACAGACATTTTTCAGGCTTTTTTGATAGATATCAAGTGGGATCAGAATAAAATATTGGTATTTTTTTTGAGAGAAATACAGACATTTTTCAGGCATTTTAGATAGATAGCAAGAGGGATCAGAAGAAAATTTCTGTATTTTTTTGAGAGAAATACGGAATTTTTTCTAGCTTTGTGATAGCAAGTGCTATCAGAATAAAATTTCTGTATTTGTTTGAGAAATACATAAATTTTTATCTGGCTTTTTTGATAGATAGCAAGTGAGACCAGAATACAATATCTGTATTTATTGAGAGAAATAGAGAAATTGTTTTAGCTGTTTTGATAGCAAGTGGGATCCGAATAAATATCTGTATTTTTTTGAGAGAAATACAAAACTGTTTCAGGCTTTTTTGATAGATAGATAGCAAGTGCTTTCAGAATAAAATATCTGTTTTTTTTTTTAGAGACATACAGAATTTTTTATCTAGCTTTTTCGATAGATAGCAAGTGCTTTCAGAATAAAATATCTGTATTTATTGAGAGAAATACAGACATTTTTCTGGCTTTTTGATAGATAGCAAGTGCTATCAGAATAAAATATCTGTATTTGTTTGAGAGAAATACAGATTTTTTTAAGCTTTTTTGATAGATAGCAAATGGGATCAGAATAAAATATCTGTATTTTTTTGAGAGAAATACATAACTTTTGCTGGCTTTTTTGATAGATAGCAAGTAGTATCAGAATAAAATATCTGTATTTGTTTGAGAGAAATACAGAATTTTTTTAAGCTTTTTTGATAGCAAGTGGGATCAGAATAAAATTCCTTTATTTTTTTGAGAGAAATACAGAAAGTTTTCTAGCTTTTTTGATAGATAGCAAGTGGGATCAGAATAAAATATCTGTATTTTTTGAGAGAAACACAGACATTTTTCAGGCTTTTTTGATAGATAGCAAGTGGGACCAGAATAAAATATTGGTATTTTTTTGAGAGAAATACAGAATTTTTCAGGCTTTTTTGATAGCAAGTTTTATCAGAATTAAATATCTATATATTTTTCAGAGAAATATAGACATTTTTTGTGGCTTTATTGATAGATAGCAAGTGGGATCAGAATAAAATATCTGTATTTTTTTGAGAGAAATACAAAAATTTGGGGGGCTTTTTTGATAGATAGCATGTGCTATCAGAGTAAAATATCCGTATTTGAGAGAAATACAGAAATCTTTCTGGCTTTTGTGATAGAAAGCAAGTGCTATCAGAATAAAATATCTATATTTTTTGAGGGAAATACAGACATTTTTCTGGCTTTTTTGATAGCAAGTGGTATCAGAATAAAATATCTGTATATTTTTCAAAGAAATACAGAAAATTTTCTGGCTTTTTTTGATAGCAAGTGGTATCAGAATAAAATATTGGTATATTTTTTGAGAGAAATACAGACATTTTTCTGGCTTTTTTGATAGATAGCAAGTGGGATCAGAAAAAAATATTGGTATTTTTTTTTGAGAGAAATATAGACATTTTTCAGGCATTTTCGATAGATTGCAAGAGGGATCAGAAGAAAATTTCTGTATTTTTTGAGAGAAATACGGAATTTTTTCTGGCTTTTTGATAGATAGCAAGTGAGACCAGAATACAATATCTGTATTTATTGAGAGAAATACAGAAATTGTTTTAGCTTTTTTGATAGATAGCAAGTGGGATCCGATTAAATATCTGTAATTTTTTTGAGAGAAATACATATTTGTTTCAGGCTTTCTTGATGGATAGCAAGTGCTTTCAGAATAAAATATCTGTTTTTTAGAGAAATACAGAATTTTTTATCTGGCTTTTTTGATAGATAGCAGGTGAGACCAGAATAAAATATCTGTATTTATTGAGAGAAATACAGACATTTTTCTAGCTTTTTTGATAGATAGCAAGTGGTATCAGAAATAAATATCCGTATATTTTTCAGAGAAATTCAGACATTTTTCTGGCTTTATTGATAGATAGCAAATGGAACCAGAATAAAATATTGGTATTTGTTTGAGAGAAATACAAAAATTTGGGGGGCTTTTTTCATAGATAGCATGTGGGATCAGAATAAAATATCTGTATTTGAGAGAAATACAGAAACCTTTCTAGCTTTTGTGGTAGAAAGCGAGTGCTATAAGAATAAAATATTTGTATTTTTTTTTTGAGAAAGACAGAAATTTGTCTGGCTTTTTGATAGATAGCAAGTGCTATCAGAATAAAATATCTGTATTTGTTTGGGAGAAAAACAGATTTATTTTTAGCTTTTTTGATAGCAATTGGGATCAGAATAAAATATCTGTATTTTTTGAGAGAAATACATAACTTTTGCTGGCTTTTTTGATAGATAGCAAGTGGTATCAGAATAAAATATCTGTATTGGTTTGAGAGAAATACAGAATTTTTTTTAGCTTTTTTGATAGCAAGTGGGATCAGAATAAAATTCCTGTATTTTTTTGAGAGAAATACAGAAAGTTTTCTAGCTGTTTTGATAGATAGCAAGTGGGACCAGAATAAATTATTGGTATTTTTTGAGAGAAATACAGAATTTTTCAGGCTTTTTTGATAGATAGCAAGTGGGATCAGAATAAAAAATCTGTATTTTTTTGAGAGAAATGCAAAAATTTTGGGGGCTTTTTTGATAGAATGCATGTGGGATCAGAATAAAATATCTGTATTTGAGAGAAATACAGAAATCTTTCTGGCTTTTGTGATAGAAAGCAAGTGCTATCAGAATAAAATATCTGTATTTGTTTGAGAGAAATACAGATTTTTTTTTAGCTTTTTTGATAGATAGCAAGTGGGATTAGAATAAAATATCTGTATTTTTTTAGAGAAATACAGAAATTTTTCAGGCCTTTTTGATAGATAGCAAGTGCTATCAGGATAAAATATCTTTATTTTTTGAGAGAAATACAGACATTTTTCTGGCTTTTTTGATAGGTAGCAAGTGGGATCCAAATAAAACACCTGCATTTTTTTGAGAAAAATACATACATTTTTCTGGCTTTTTTGATAGATAGCAAGTGCGGTCATAATAAAATATCTGTATTTTTTTGGAGAGTAGGACAAAATGTTTCGGCCTTTTTTGCTAGATAGCAAGAGGTAGCATCTAAAACTGCACAATCTGTATATTTCAAGATATACAGAAGGCTCCTAACCTGTCCTTGTCACAATGCACTTCTCTTCCTGCTTCCCTTTCCTTCACACAGAACACAAGATGGAGTGACTAACCCCTCCCTCCTTCCCTGTATAAATGCCTGTGCTCAGATCTCTCCTTATCGGGCTGTTGGGCCCTGCTGTGCATTCTGGGAGCTAATGATTCACTCTCAGCCGCGCCATTCCCGCCGGAAATAGTTGCCGCTCCCGCCCTCCGCATTTTCTCTCGTTTGTTCGGCGAGAACACGATCTCATGGCGAGTTACAAGGCCGCTCTCGCTTTAATGTTCGGTAAGCAAGATCGACCTGGTTTGCCGCGAGATCGAACTTACAAATCTTGCTTGCTCAACCCTAGTGGTAAATAGCCAAACATTTGTGTTTTTATTATAAAATCCCCTTCCAACTTCTAGCAAGATATTGTAAAGCTAAAATCTACACCCTAAAGATAAAAGAATGCTTTATGTAACTCTGAGAGAAGATGACTGGTAAGCACCTGGGAGGGAATAAATGAAAATGCAAGGAGTAAAAAAATGATTGGTAAATCACCTGTTGCAGCTTAATGGAAGAATAGAAAAGAAAGTCAATGTAAACTAAAATCATAAGACATCTTGTCTACAGTTAGCAAGAGATAACCTGGAGGACTCTGAAGATAACTAATAGTGGATTCTAAGGTCTGTGAAGTTAAAAAATTTGCTTTTTAGACAGCAGACCCAATATTGCCACCTATCATAAATTCACCATTCACCATGGTGGTGTCAGCAATATGTTGTGGGGAAGGTTTATCTGCAGCAGACCCTAGAATTTGTAAAAAGTTAGAAGACTTGTGTGCATGTTTCTAGGCAAATTGTCAGAAACATTCTCCATGATAGTGGCATGTGGACCCACCTGGGCACACAGCTTGGCACCATGCCGCTTGATTAGCATTTGCCAGAGAACAACAGAATTCACCACTGCCATCCTGTTCTCACAGATGATAGCAGATTCACATGTGACAAAAAAGAAGTACACGTGACATAAGGGAAAAGTCTAGATAGTGTGGTGAACATTATACAGCCTGCAACATTATCTAGGGGGACTGATTAGGCAGTGGGTCAGTGATAGTCGGTGGGGGCATATCCTCAGAGACCTTCAAAGACCCCCACAACCTGGTCAATGCTAACTGACTACTATTAGGTACTGAAGAGAATGAAATCCGCAGACCCACTGCTGGTGCATTGGAGCTTGAGTTCCTCCTGCTGTCAGATAATACCCAGCTTTATGTGGCCAGACTGTGTGGGCCACTGACTGGCCCCACATTCACCGCATTCACCAGGCCTGAATCCAATTGAGACCTTCTGGGACTATGGGCCTGATTTATTAAAGCTCACAAATACTGGAAAAGATAGACTATCATGAAAGAACCTGGATGGTCCAGCAAATCTGGAATGGATTACTTAAAAATCTAATGTTTTCACTCCAGGACCAGCTTCATTCTAGGTTTGCTGGGTCAGGGCCAGTGTTTAACACAAAGGATGGGCACTACAAATATCATGTAAAGGTCCTTTCACTCTTCCAGTATTTTGTCAGTTACATTTTGAGCTCTCCTCTTTAAGTGCATGGTTATATATCTGGGAAATATACTATTTTTATTGTCCAACACACCCATGCATTGATGCCATGTCAGCACCATCTTGCAATGTCTTTGTGGGAATGGACTATATGACAATTAAAAATTAGTTTTTGAATTCCTGCAGGTTCTCCTACTGGGGTACATTGTCTTTAAGAATGGGCTTTTCATTGACCAAGAAAGGGGGCAGTGATCTCCAGCTGGCCTCGGCCCAGCTGTCTCAATGGTACCCAATGCTTCCTGTGCTTCAGCGCTTACAAGTGGCAATATATTACACAGCTTAACAAAAAAACATTTTTTTTTTGCACTTGCAAATGATTTTTTAAAATATTTAGTTTATTTCAGGTCTGCTGAATCCAGAAATGACAACAGTTTCATTGAATTGGGTCTAGTTCTTGTAATACAGGAATCGTAACAAACGATTTTACTAAAAACAAATGTTAACACAGCATATTATTATCAATCTTTATTTATACCAATGTTTTGCATTTTATATATTGAATGTAGCATTATTTTCATGAAACTTTAATTTGCCTTTTTTTTATTTACATACATTTTCTTTTTTTACAGAAGTATGAATTTTTCAAGAAGTTGTTTAAATAACCCTAATGTATTTTGCTACATTTGTGGTGAATATTCTCTGCAAAAACAGAGAGGAAACATTACAGAATTTGTGAAACAAGTATATCTTGAACATTTTGGTATTAAACTGGGGAACCAAGATAACTATTGGGCTCCCTATATGGTATGCAAAACTTGTGTAGAGTGTCCACATCAGTGGAAAAATGGAAATCTGAAAAGTTAGAAATTTGGTGTACATATGGTATGGTGATTAGTGTTGGTCGAATAGCTCACTATTCGATTCGGCAGCTGTTCGACCGAATATAGCACAAAAATTCAGGTGGTCGAACATCGAATTCGAATCCCATTAAAGTCAATGGGAGAAAAATTCGGGTTTGTTTCAGCACTGTGTAGAGCTTCTACAGCCTCCAAACAGGTGTAAAATCAATATTAGGCTAAAGCTAGGTACACACTTCCAATATTTATTGTTAGAAAATGAACGATTACGACCGATCAACGATTATGCACGATTATACTTGAACAATTATATTGTGCACAATCCGCACATGCTGTAACAATATGATTGTTCATATATAATCCACCAACAGTGTCCACACACTAGTTACAATCGTTTGAGCGATGCAGGGAGGGACATGTAAAGGAGAAAGTGTACCGCAGAAACATGCACGATCACTGAACGACCGTACACGATAGATAGTGAAAGATCGTCGGCCAATCAGATCCACCGTGGCAGTCGTTCATTTCCAACGACAATCCTCGTTCGTTGGTGTCCTTGGTCCCATAGTATTTCCATTCAACCTCTATTACCCTCGTATTGCCTCCAGGATCAGGGGAGCAGAGCTGTAAAGCTCTGTCAGCATAAAGCTCCGCTGATTGCTCTGCTCCCCGAGGAAAGGGAAATCCTGATCAGGCTTTTTTTTTTTTTTTTTTTCCTCCCGAATTTTTGCTGTCGAATGCAGCAAAATTCGGTTCGGGTATACCTGAATTCGAACAGCCATATTCGGGTCGAATATAGGGACAACCCGAATTCCAACATCAACATTAATGGTGATAGCCCAAAAATCATCATAATTATTTTTTTATTTTTGTGCTGTGAATGTAAAAGGTTTCAATTGTTACAGGAAAATCAAGTGGGAGTACCCTGATTTGGAATCAACAAGAGGACCTGTGCCGCATGGTGCTGATGTTCCCATACCAATGTTCAGTACACTCCCTGATATTCCTGTATCAAACATAGGGGATATACAGGTTTTGGAGTGTAATCCAGGAGTTAGCAGAGGAACTGAATATGAAGGAAGTGTTTCATCAAACTAGCAGTACTCCCAAGAGAGCTCAATTATTTAACATGTGACCTAAGTCTGTCAAAACAAGCAACTGAAATTTTAGCATCCAGGCCAAAAAAGAACTGTCTGAGACCGGACGTTAAAATAACAGTTTATAGGACAAGAGAGGTGACACTCCACTACCATATTTCAGTGAAGATAGAGACTTCATGTACTGTTGTAACATCTCTGGACTACTAGCCCATATGGGAGTACAAGAATACCGAGCAAAAGACTGGCAGCTTTTCATAGACAGTTCCACTCGAAGTTTGAAATCTGTTTTACTGCATATTGGCAACTGCTATGCATCAATTCCAATAGGTCACTCAACAAAACTTAAAGAAGAATATGAGAATATCCAAATGGTCTTACAAAAGATTTGGTATCATGAACATCAATGGTCCATATGTGCTGATTTAAAAATGGTGAACTTCCTACTTGGACAGCAAAGTGGATACACAAAGTACTCATGTTTCAATATTATTATTATTATTATTATTAATAATAATAATAATAATAATAATAATAAACAGGGTTTATAAAGCACCAACATATTACTCAGCACTGTACATTAAACAGGGGTTGCAAATGACAAACCAATTCAGACAGTGATACCGGAGGAGAGGACCCTGCCCTGAAGAGCTTACAATCTAGTAGGTGGGGGAATTAACACACAATAGGAGGGGAGATATGTAGTGGTGGGAAACAGTGTCAGTTTCAAAAGACAGAAGAAGATGGGTAGGCAAGTTTGAAAAAATGGGTTTTGAGTGCTCTTTTAAAAGAGCAGAAAGTAGGAGCAAGCTGAATAGGATGGGGAAGACCCTTCCAGAGAATTTGGCCAGCTCTAGAAAAGTCTTGTAGCCGTGCATGTGATGAGGTTATGAGTGAGGAAGTCAAAAGTAGGTCATAGGAGGAGCGGCCGGGGGAGTATTTTTTTTTATTAGGTCAGAAATATAAGAGGGACAAGAATTGTGGTTGAGGTGAAATGGAAGCCAGTGAAGAGAACTGCAAAGAAATGCAGCAGAAGAGGAGCGGTGGGAAGGATGGATGAGTCTGGCTGCAGCATTATAATAGATTGTAGAGGAGAGAGTCGGGTTAGTGGAATACCAGAGAAAGGGATGTTACAGTAGTCCAGAGATGATAAGAGTGTGTACAAGGAGTGTGGTGGTCTCTGGGGACAGGTAGGGGCAGATTTTGGAGATGTTGCGTAGGTGAAAGTGACAGGACCTGGAAATATTCTGAATATGGGGGGTAAATGAGAGGGCAGGTTCAAAGATGATACCAAGACAACGTGCCTGGGGGGAGGGACGAATAACAGTGTTGTTAACAGTTAGAAATATGTCAGGGGGAGATTTGTAATTGGATGGGAGGGTGATGATGAGTTTTGTTTTATCCAGAGAGTACCTAAAGAGGAGGTACAGAGAAAAGAGAACTGGTCCAAGGTCAGTACCCTTGGGGAACACCAGCAAGTAGGAGAGTGGGAGTGGAGGAGTTACCATTAAAAGAAACTAGAAAGGAGCGGTCAGACAGATAGGAAGCGAACCAAGTAGTGTCACTGATATCAATGGAGCACATGATTTGTATTAGAAGAGGGTGATCAACAGTGTCAAAAGCAGAGGAAAGATCAAGGAGAAGGAGGAGGGAAAAGCTGCCTTGAGACTTAACTATGAGGTCATTGGCAACTTTAGTAAGGGCTGTTTCAGTGGAATTGGCAGCTCGAAAACCAGACTGGATAGGGTCAAGGAGAGAGTTGGTTCCCAGGTAATCTGTGAGTCTTTTGTAGACAAGAAGTTCAAGAAGTTTGGAGACATATGGGAGAAGGGAGATAGGACGGTATTTGGAGGGTAGGGAGGGGTCCAGTGGGGGTTTCTTCAGGATAGGGAGAATTATGGCATGTTTGAAGGTGGAGGGGTCTATACCAGTAGAAAGGGAGAAGTTGGATAGTTCGGGTTAGAATGGGGGCCAGGGTGGATTATTGGGCATGGAGTAGATCAGAGGGAATAGGTCCAAGCGGACAGGTAGTAGATAGATATGATGACAGAAGGGAAGAGACTTTGTGCACAGTAACAGGTCTGAGGGAGGCCAGTGATGATTTATAGTTTGACGGGGTAGGTATGGTTGGAGTGGCTCGGTGAGCAGAGACATCATGTCTGATTTTGTCATTTTTCTCTCTAAAGTAGGTGGCTATGTCTTGGGCAGAGAAGGTTGTTGTGGGGGGAACAGGTGTGGGGAGGTGTTTAGGAGGGAGTAAATTGTTGAGAAGAGGTTGCGTGGGTTGGAAGCTTAAGAGGAAATGACGGCAGAGAAATAATTTTGCTTGGTCACAGTAAGCTCAGTGTTAAAGCATTGTACCTTGGCTTTGTATTCCATGAATTCAGTGCTGAGGCCAGATTTTCTCCACTTGCGCTCAGCTGCTCGAACAGTCTTTTGTAGCAGTTTGGTGTGATTGTTGTGCCAGGGTTGGGGGTTGGCAGGGAGGGGGTAGCGGAAACTGAGTGGTTTCATCTGCTTGTGGGATAGTACAGCAAAACAGAATCACTGGAAAAAAATAACATGGCCTCCAAGGGAAAACATGAAAAAAGGTGCAGCAAACATCATTACCAAGCCATTGGTTGACAAAGAAAAAATCATTCCCCCTCCACAACTACACATAAAGTTGGAATTAATGAAGCAATTTGTTAGAGCTCTGAACAAAGACAGTGATTGCTTCAAATACCTATGTAGATTCTTCCCTGGGTTGAGTACTGAAAAATTAAAAGCAGGAATCTTTGATGGACCGGATTGGATTCGGAAACTGATAAATGATTCAAATTTCACAAGTTAGATGACTGATACTGAAGCTTCTGCCTGGCACAGCTATGTCATGATTTTCAAGAAATTCTTGGTTAACCAAAAATCACAAAATTATGAAAAACTCGTACAACACTTGCTCTTAAACTTTAAAAAGTTGGGTGCTACTATGAGCATAAATGTACACTATCTCCATAGCTATTTGAAAAATTTCCAAAAAACCTTGGCGATTTCAGTGAGGAACAAGGCGAGAGGTTCCATCAAGACATGAAGATGATGGAAGAAAGGTATCAGGCAGATGGGATAGACACATGATGGCAGACTGCTGCTGGACCCTTCAACGTAATTGTCCTAAACATCAGCCTAAAAGGAAATCATACAAGCAGAGTTTTTCAATGCATTCTTTGTGAATAGTTCTGTAAATATACAGAATATAGAATATATTGACATTAAGTATTTCAAAAAATAAATTTTGTATACATAGAAATATCTAGCTTTTTCTATGAGGTTATTATTGAGGGCAATATTTCAAAAACTTGAGCCAATCTAGCAGAGCCAATACCATATTTGGAATCTGTGCATCAAACATAACCTAAAATGACTTCTATCATTTGGCAAGAAAATGTTTGTTGACCAGTGTTATCAACAACAACAACTGCGCTCAAATCAGACCATTCATTACTAAGCCATTAAGAGTGGTGGTTGGTGCCTTTTTGAAGCTATCCTTTCCAAGTTTAATAATAAGGCTAGTTCCTGTTGCCTTCTATTTAAGATGTTTTCTACAACTGAGAGGCAATTAGGCAATGTGAATTTTTGGCATTCTTGCTCAGATCCTTCTCATAAATTGTCCATTCCCCTGGGTAAAACCCTGGTGCCTCCAGAGTTGAGGACTCCATTTTTTTGCAGGGCCCACAACTCTAAGCTCTCTAGACATTCTGAAGCTCACCCAATTTTCACATTTCTTTTCTGCCGCTATTGGTAGCCTAACCTACAAAAAAAATGATGTGGAGAACAATGTAAAGGTCTGTACAACTATTTCTTTAACTGGAAACCTAAAACATCCCCCTTATGGCTTCCCTGTATAAACTTTGCTCCTTAATATCAACCATGTGTACTACAATCTATGACTTCCATCACATCTTATACTGCCCAGTTCTTTCTACATTTCTAGCAGCTAAAGGACAGGTGCCACTGCCCATCAGGATTGAACTCTCCTCATTGGTCTGGGAAAATAAAGGCATGGCACTGTGTTGTTTGGATTTCAATGCAAGTTCTCCTTCTGTTGTATCGTTGTCCCTATCCTCTAATCTCAAATGTTTTAGTATTCTGCTGCAATCTTGAGCCTCTCCGGTGTCCCCAAGTGTCCAGGGCCTTCGTGTATCCCTGACTTTCTTCTCTGGCCCCAAGGAACTCCTATGACCTCTATGACCCCAAGTGTTTCCCATGACTCCAGGAGCCTCCTGTATGCCCCATGACTCCAAGAGTCTTCCATGAAACAACAGCCAATCCAATGTGCATCCTGTGATCCCTATCATCTTGTATCCCCCGTGATCCCAGTGACCTGTTCCTGCCCGGGTCCATTTACTGCCCATCCTGACCTTTGAGTTGTCTGTTACTCTGTGGTTGTCTGTCTTCCTATTATCTTGCTTTCATATGCATCTTCTGGTGTGTTCAGGGCTAAAACCTGGGAGTTGTCTGCAGCAGTGCCCATCTCTCCTTGTGAAGTGATCTATTGAACACTGCCGGCTTGGTCAAGCCCACTTTCTATAGAATCAAAAGTGTGACAACAGATGAGAACTGATAACAAAAGTTAGTGAAAAACTAGGCGATGGGTTTAGCACAAGGAGAAGGAAGTATTGATCGCTTACAGGTTAGCAAAAGTTTAGGTTAACACAAGAATTTTAGTTAAGGGCAGAGATAAAAGGTTGCCTGCACACTAAACAGCATGCCTGCATAATATGAGAACCATGTATAGCACTAGAGGCAGGACACAAAAGACACAATCTAGAGACTAGCTGATCTGCTTTTTGCATTTTAAGGCAAAGGTATTTTACAAATCCATAACCCAATAGCAAACTTTTTCAACCCTTCTTTAATCTGCATTAAACTCATGCAGCAAAGAGGGGTCTTCGTTATTTCAAATCCAGACAGATAGTCTAGATTAAAAAATGTGTTTCTCCTATTATTGAGAAACAAATTTTTACAAAATAATATTGTCCTTTGTGTCTCTTAATGCCCGACGCGTTTTGCCATACTGGTTTCCTCAGGGGACTTTTTTTTTAGACCAATATTATTTTCCAATGATACCTTTGTTTGAAGAAGAGAAATGAATACGTAAGAGCTGATTAAGTTTTTTGCAAAAAAATTATGGTGCAAAGTGTAACAACCTAATCTTGTAACTGCTGCTTGAAGGTTGTTTATTCCTAAATAGATTGTTAGGTTTCCTTTTTAGTTGCTTTATTGTAGTGTTATCCAATCAATTTTCAGTCATATATGTTAGCAAACAGACTTAGAAATGGTAGTTTACCCTGTCCAAGATTCTGCTTCTTACTGAATAGAAGGTTGGATGTCTGAAAGGGTTACTTCATATATTGCTTGGTGTTCTTCCAAATAAAGAAGTAGAATCCAAATTGTTTGGATAACACCACAATAAAACAACTAGGAAGGGAACCTAACAATCTATTTAAGAATAAACAACCTTCAAGCAGCAGTTACAAGATTAAGTTGTTACACTCTGCACCATAATTTTCTTGCAAAAAACTGATCAGCTCTCACTTTATTCGTTTCTTCAAACAAAGGTATCATTGGAAAATATTATTGGTCTAAAAAAAAAAAAAGTCCTCTGAGGAATGCCGGTATTTGAAGAAACCAAGACCCTTCTTTGCTGCATGAGTTTAATGCAGATTAAAGAAGAGTTGAAAAAATTTGCTATTGTATAACGTTACAATTTTAAACTGCTACACTGTTATATTATAGTTTAATGCACAAAAAATTTTAATACCACAAAAAAAAACATTTGCAACTGAGCGCCGTTTAAAATAGCTATTGTTTTGTATGTATAGTCTTCTACATTTTTTTTGTTCTTAAAATGGTTTGTTCAGGTCTGAGTTTTCAAGCACTTTTGAGTGGTTTTACCACCAAAAACAATTGCAAAAAATAGGTTACAGTGGACTAAATATTCATTACCCTTCAATTGATAGTTGGTAAATTTCCATGCAGTTTTCTGAACGCTCAGTGGGGTTTAGTGGGGCCCGGAAGCTGTTTGCTGTCCCTGCCATAGGTTTTTAAAAAATTAATATTCTGACTATGTGCTTGTGCCAGATATATGAGAAGGTATTAAAGACTCACAGTCAGCTCAAGGATCAAGCAAGTAGTATTTTCAAAGGAAGTTAACATAATAAAGGAAACCTCTTACAAGGCCGATTTTTTTTTTTATTAGTAGTAATATGTCACAACTAAAACGCTCTTTAGAGGTCTGTGGGTTCCCTATCAGTAACTCTACACAGCACGATCATCCAGCAGAACTGAAATTTCACTTTAATCTGTACACTATATTTCCTGCCATGCCAGGAGCGTGGCCACATGTGACGTCATGACGCTGCACATCAGGCTGGCGGCAGAGATCGTAGACGTAAAGGGCGGAGGAGAAGAAGGGAGACACATAAACAGAACATGGCGGAGGGGGCTGCTGCTGCTGCTCAGGCGAAGGAAAGGCGGAAGGAGCAGCTTCGCCAGTGGGCCCGTTCCTGTACAAACCAGGAGGCGGCGGAGCCTCGCTGGCAGCAGCGCAGGAAGCGTATAGATGAACAGAGAGATGGGGATGCTGGGCGCACTGTACGATTCGAACGGGCGGCGGAGTTCCTGGCTGCCTGTGCTGGAGGAGATCTGCTGGAGGCAGAGGAGATGCTCAGAGGACAGTACGGCAAGGAAATCATTGACAGCACCAACGCTGATGGCATCAGTGCTTTGCACCAGGTGAGCTGACAAGACTGCAGAGTCCAGATGTGACAGGCAGGGTACTTGTGCCCTGTACAGGCAGCACTGCGGTGGTGTTTGCTGGTATTATGCAGACTGTTTCACACATAATGCAGGAAGTGGTGCCCTTGTTTGACACGTATGGTGTATGTGCCCACAGATGCCCAGTGTCAGTAGCGACCTCCCTCGAGGCTCCGCCAGGGGAGGGCTAATACAGACAGTGATACAGGAGGAGAGGACCCTGCCCCGAAGAGCTTACAATCTAGTAGGTGGGGGAATTTCACACACAAAGGATGGGTACCCTTCTCTCCCAGTTTGGTGGCCGAAATAGGAAGTATAGTTACAATGTAAGTGGAGGAATGTTGGCATGTCTCTGTTGACTGGGAATGACAGCAACAGTAGCCAGGTGTGGGGTTGTTCGGTTAGTCAAACTGTGCATTTAATAATCGATAACTAAGCAGCCATTGTTCACATAATATCACAGTTCTAATTGCCTCTTTAGTATTCTCCCCAGAAATTTTGTAAAGCTGGGTGGGAAGAAGCTGTGGACGGGCAACACATGGAACACAAAATTGTTTCCACTTGTTGTTACCATAAGAACCTAGCAACCCATATAATTCTGTTAGCTTTCAACTTCCCCCCTATACAATGGGCCTAATTTAATAAAGCCCTCCAAGACTGGAAAACATACACCATTCCAGATTAGCTGGACTACCCTAGTTCACTGATAAGTTTACTATCTTCTCCGGTCTTGGATAGCTTTAATAAATCAGGCCCAGTCCAATTACAGTTGACATTCAAAAATCCGGCAACCTCCTGACCTGAGGAATGCGGGATTTTCGAAAATTTCAGATTTTTGAAGGTTATACTTACCTCCACACACAGGCCAGCTTTCCTCTCGCAGCCCCCGCGGACATCTGGCACAGTTTCTGGGAAGCAGGCAGCAGGGACGTCTGAATGTGTATTTACTGTAGCAAGCAGACCTAACAGCTGTTTCTGGAGAGCGGCGCCATCAAAACATAATTGGCCAAACAGTATACTACAGTCCCTGTATTAAAAAAAGCGTTTTGAAATTCATGCCGGAAAACTGATGGAACTGGATTATCGAAGGACAGATTTTCGATTGTCAACTGTATCTATTGCCCACTCTCTTAGCATTTCCTGTTTTTCCATTGTCTTTGTGTTATGCCCCAACTGTGCTGCCCCTGTATTATGACCTAACTAAAAGTGCTGGGTGTTGTGCCTGGCTAAAAGGAGCTGGGGGAGAACACTGCTTTGTCAGGTTTTTAATGTTGTCCATGTCCCTCCTAAAGAGATACACGTGTAGTGATCATTTCTAAAGCTAAGCCAAATAAACACTAATAACATATGCAGCTGTCAGTGAGTATTGATCCTTTTTATGCAACAATACATTGATGTGCCTATTCACAAATATGCAATTAATTTAAATCAGTTGAGATAAATGTCAGGAAGTGTTTAATGTGAATCATCATCATGTGAACCCCTAGATTGTAAGCTCCTCTGGGCAGGGTCCTCTCCTCCTCCTGTGTCACTGTCTGTACCTGCCTGTCATTTGCTACCCCTATTCAATGTACAGTGCTGCGTAATAAGTTGGAGCTTTTTAAATCTTCTTTAAAAATAATAATAATTTAATCTATTTTGTGTTGGATGTTGGTTTGTATCATAACACATGCGTTCTGCATAAAAAACTTTTAGGTGTTCCTGCTGTTATCTGTCTTACTTTTAAAACTTCATGTGTAACCAAGAGTTTCCTTTATAAATTTACACAGACTAATCTCAATGATCAATAGAGCTGCAGAAAGTACCCCCCTTGTGCACACACAAGCATCTAAAACAGAAACTTTTGCTTAATAAGAAGCAATCGGTGGCTCTCCTTAAAATGCGTTTTAGGTTGATTTTTCTATGTAAACTGAGGAGGACTTTTTTTTTAAAGTTGCATTCCCATGGTGGACTTTCCTTTCTTTTTTTCCTTAAACAAAAACCATGGGTATTCTTGTTGACCATGCTACTAGAGTTCTAATTCTTTCAAGAATCTAATAACCAAGAAACTGCAATTATTTCTAGAATTATCCCTTTGGTATATGTGGATTAGTTTATTCATCTAGTTTTAACTTTGGCTCTGGTGTCTGACAGCTCCAGACTTTTGCATTTAGATCTGATCAAGCAAATGCACCACAGCATCACCTCAAGTGGATGAAGATGATGATACACTTAAATGGCTTGGACATTGTAACACTAGATGTCAATCATCTAATGTCTGCTCGTTTCAGGGGGTTCTTTGGCTCAAATGGTAAAATATGAAGGCACAAAATGCCTCTTTGCAGCCAAAGTCTGAAAAGATTATTGTCTCCACAGAATGTAAATGTAAAAATGAGTCTACTAAGAGGGTGGACATTAAAAAGTTAGAACAATGTATACGGGGGGCTGATTTATATTTACAAATTATTGGTAGTTACTGGATTCCTATGGCAACAACTGGGAACACCAGATTTTTCATTGGCAGCTCACAAATGTAGAATGTACTTTTGTTTACCTTTACATTTAAGGAGACAGTAGGTGTGTTGGCAAAGTGCCTTGGTGTGCCTTTGGAACAAATTACTCCACAGTGCATAAAATGCTTGTTTATAAAGAACAAGTAGATTTCCTTCAGCAAGTTTTTAAGAACAATATGCCTAATCCCTATGAAACATATACTTTTTTTTTATTATTAAAGACCGGACTTTTAGAGGTCACACATTTTGATCATATCTTAGAATTTTTCTTGACATAATTTATTCTAAATTTACATTGTGAATAAAAACACTTAAAACAAGCGCATCATCACATTACGTTAAATCTCTCTGCATTGTATAGTTTTTCTTTGACGTGTTTTGTATAAACAATCCACTTCTTCAGGAGAAGAATTGACAGCTGCGAATCAGTAAATCTCCATACTCACCACAAAAGATGTATAAATATGCCATCAATATGTTTTAAATGTATCTTGCATCTAATGCCAAAAAACATACCAACAAAATCCAGTGCCTATATACATAAAAATGTATCATTATTGCCCATTTTTTTCATAAATATAGTACTAATTGACAACCTTCATTAAAACCAGTTACGCAGTCATAATCCAATAATACCTTCATAAATAACCCCCAATTACATTGAACTAGAAACAGTCACAAACTAAAAACCTTTATCAATTCAATTAATGAATACCATGTTAATCCATTTTAACAACATGAAAAAACACTTCATGCCACGATGCCATGAAGAAAATAGGAGCCTATCGGTATAAACATGATCGCCACAACAATATAAATGATTTTTTCAAATAAAATAAAAAACAAAACATGGTCATAATGCCCCACATGTTACCAATGATCCATAAGGAATACCTTTGTTATCCAAACCTCACTAAACACCTTTTAGTTATATTTTATTACCCCACATATTCAGCAACCACTTAACCGCTCTATTATAAATAAATGATTACATTACTCACCAATACTAAAAGTCTCTGCTTGTTGTCTTTCAATGTGGATGTCCTACGAACAAATGGCCACCACACTCACACACACTGTGTAATTGCAGCTCAAGTTCTCCCAGCTGCTCCTTCTTTCACCAAACTGGTGCCTAATAACCTTAGTAGAAGGGTTATGTCTACCAATATTTCATGTGACTGTATTTAGGTGGTCATATACTTCCCCATAACCAAAGGCACTAATCTTTTTTGGTTTGTCTAATCAAAAATTACAGTTGCACTTAAAATGAATAGGCCCCATACACCACTTTAAAATGTCTTTTTTTTAATTGTAGAATAAATACAATTTTTTAGCTTTTTAATATTGGCTCTTGTTTCCATGGTTTCTGTGTTTGATATCACTTTAAATGTATTTGGTCTTCTTTTAATTTTTTTTATTAAAGCTTAACTTAAATCTTAATAATAAATTTTTTTTTTTTTTTTTTACATCTTCTGATGGTGAAATGGGCAATGTTCACACTGGCATGAGGTTTCAGTGCGGTTACTACTTCCTCGCGCCAGTGGAACTCTGACTTCTAATTTGCATCCGCAACCAGGACAGTGTAAACTTGTGGTGTGGGTTCTAAACCAACAGTGAAACTCTTTGACAGTTTTCGATAATTATGCATTTGTGAATGGAGGTGGGGTTCTTTGGCAAAGGAGGGGGATCATGATTGAACTATTGGGTCAAAATGATGACCAAACAACCATAGGCATTTTTAGAAGGAATTCAGCATATATTTTCTTTAAGAAAACCTTCACATGGCTTAGGCTACGTACACACATTAGATGATTTCTTGTCTGATCACCTCAGGGCTCATGTCAGATGAGAATCTGGCGTGTGTACAGCGTTCGTTGTGCAGACGACCATCCTGGCAGATTCGCGGACGAGCAACGATCGTAATGAAAGTGAAGGGGACAGAGAGCAGCGAGGTACCGCTCTGTCATTCTCCTCCTCCCCTCTCTTTGGAGCAGAAAGGTGCTGTATGTTGTCCATGTATCATGCAGTCTTTTGACGTTGAAAAGGATTGTGAAAGATTGTTTCCAACAATTATTGCATGTGTGTACCCAGCCATATTTTATTGGAACAGTCAGTTATCCTACTAGTGTTATCTTTTGGTGTGTGCGGCTTTTTTTTTTTTTTTAATAGACGGACGACTTTTTGTAAAAAATTCCTTCTCTCCCATGCTTTGTATCCCGCTTACATAGAAGGCAATGTGTTGCTGAATATACCATAAAGTGATTAGTGGAATCATTCAGAAATGCTGCAGGAATGTGCTGTTATACTGATTATGCAGGTTCATACTGATTAAGGATACTAATGGATAAACTACTGCTGTGCAAAGGCCAGGAAGAACTTGTTGTAACATGGCAATAATCCTAATCCTAACTTCACCGGGAACTAGACCAAATTTTAGGCCATTTAGGTTCTGCCACAAAAAGTATCCCCCCACATCTTTATAGGTCTTGCTTTGTGAATGAAGCAGTTATGCTGGAACACAAAAAGGCCTTCTCTGCACTGATAGAAGTGCACTATTATCTAAAATATTTGTTCATTTTTGCAATAACACCTTTCACTGTAAACTACCCCACTTAAAGAAATTGTGTATCAACTTACCTTTGTTGCAGGTGTGATTGTCCTTTGTTCAAACCTTTTTTGTTTAGTGTATTGGTTGAGCCAATTTTACTAGGCTGTGTTTTATTTAAGGGCAGGGGTTCTCTGTCTGTTTTTACTTTCCATTTATGTGCACTGCAGTTTCCCCAACATAAAATTTGTTTAAAAAGTGACATCTGTTGTTCACTTTTGAGTTGGGGAAAATAAAATATGTTTTCCCTAACTACTGTTAGAAATACCTTGTTGTGTTATTTATTCGAGCAGCATTCATGTTGTTCTATCCCTTTACTGATTTATACAATTCTTTTTTTTTATTTATAGTTTACCCCTAAAACCATAGGGTTTTTTTGGACAATCCACTTCAATATTAGCTCAGAGTGAGCTGGCTGCTGTGCTGGGGTCACCATATTCTTTGGATTTTTACATTTGGAGGATTAGAACAGTTTTCTGTGACACTACAATATACTGTCCCATGTCTGAATTGGTATGAAAACTGGCAATTAGAATTTAAAATTTAATTAAGTAAGTTTGCTTGGATGGTATGCTTTGATGTGATTTTTTTGTAATCCTCATTATTGTTAGTTTCATCTGTTGCTGCAATGTTTTTGTGCCTGGTTTGTAATGCCAGTTTCTGTTTAACAATTCTTCAGCAATGTGTCGTCATTTTTTCCACAAGTATTGAGTACAAATGTCTGCATGGTTTCCACACCAAACTCCTACTTGACTCCCCTCGTTGCCTTTGTCCGATTGTCACATATTGGTATTTGAATGTATTATGTACATAGTCCTTTTCTGAATAAATTGTCATGGTTTTTGTTTTATTTTTTTTTTTTAATAGTCTGACATTTTCACTCATGTTGATTTGCCCCCACACAACTCATCTGATCATTAGTTATAAGTTTGTTGTCATTGTGCTGTGCTGCCTGATCTTAGCCCCATTTTATACAAGCACACTTCTACTTGCTGTTCTAACTGGTTGTCAATTAGTTGTCCAGCTGAGTTGCATACTCATTCTAACACACCTGATGGTAATGGAAGAAGGTCCAAACATTTTCTTGCTTTTCCATGCGTTCAAGATGTTTCTGCAGGTTTGAATGGGATTTTAGATACTGACCTACTCACCCTCAGCTTGGTAGTGGAAGCACATAAAGGTGGATTCCTTCTTTTAACCAGAAGCAGTATCATCCATGAATGTTTCTTGAAGCCAAGTCCATGATATCAGAAATCATAGGAACAAATAAGCAATCTTTTCAATGTCAAGCAATATGGTCCAAAAACCCTCTTTGCCTATTTCTTCTTATAATTTCTCTTTTCTATGTATATGTACACACATCTAAATACATGCATACATGTTTTGTTTTATGTGCACGTCTATACATATATGAGTGCATTGAACAAGCAATATACACAAAAAAAAATACAAACTTACCTGAATGAGGACTGTGCAAAAGTGCATTTTTCAACTTCAATAAAACAGTTCAGACGCACATAGTGTGTCCGCCGTGGTGCACTATGAGCTACACACTCCTGAAGTTTGGTGGACAGCTATGCGCATCAAACAACTGAGTTTTAACAAGACAATTGTGCTGTTTTTAGTCTTATAATATTAATAACTCAGAGAAAGGAACAGCTTAAAAACAATCACAATTGTCTCTTTAAACTGTGTGTCCTGGGAGATTGGAAAGGAGGATCACACAAAGGAAATCACAACAAACCCCCAAAAAACAAACAGCATTTTACAAACAGCTTTATTCAAATGAAACATTTGCTTAAAGGCCACAATAAAATAAATGTAAAAACGCATCAAAACAACGAAAAAACACATAACTAATTTTACATTAAATGGCAAAAAAATTAGAAAAAAAACACATGTAAACCCACACTTCCATGTAAAGCCAAAATAGTTCAAAAATGGCCCAACAAGTATTGGAAAACTGGATTAGAAAATATTTATGCAGGACAAACATTGAAAAGTGGTAATAAAGGCAGAATTTTGCAATCAAACAATATGGCCACAAACCCAATAACATAGCTTTAACATTGACTTCAAAATTGCAAAATGGACATTAAAACATTCAAAGTTAACAAAAAGTAAAGAAGCTATTGTGCTAAAGGATAAGCAAAGTATCAAATGCAGCAACATAGAATAATTAGGATAACACACAAAACAGCCCCTCCAAGAAAAGAAAAAGGAAAAAGCAAGGTAAACACCCTTATATATGCTCAAATTTAAGCGATAGGTGATAGAAATTCACTTGCAATTGGCACTTGGGCAGTCTTTTTTTTTTTTTTTTTTTTTTTGCAATTAGACATTTCCTAATCATTGATATGATCCCTTAGATTTGTACACCAGTAAACAGATATTCCATTAATTAAAAAAAAATATATATGTGTGTGTGTGTGTGTGTGTGTATATATATATATATATATATATATATATATATATATATATATATATATATATATAATATATATATATATATTACATATACATACACACACATAAACATTAACTCTTGCATAACAGGAAAGAAATAAGTCATTTTAAAATATGCTTTTTTTATTAGTGCATATAGATGTTTTAAACATTTGAACAGCAGAAACATTTTTTTTAGGGCTAAGGGTAATATGTGTGCCATTAGAAAAAATGCTTTTTTTAGGGGATGGGCGGCTCCAGCAGCGTGATCATTTCGGTTACTAACTTCCACGCGAATATGCTAACGCCTGAAATTTAGTTGATAAATTGATCGAAGGCTTCAGATTTTGGATTGCGAATATGAATGCGCAAGCTTCCCATTTTGCTTGCTGAATCGCCCTCATGGTCTCTACTGAAATATAGGGATGCTGGGAAATGTAATCCAACATCCTATTTTTCTTGCTACATTGGGAGCTATGTGGTCATAGTTTGCTACACATTGAAGTTATAAATTAGAGGAAATGCAGTTATCAGGCACATTTGCAAAATACCTGGTAATCCTGGCAGAAATTAGAGCTTCTAACTTCCAGTGGGGAGCAAACCACACTAGCACTGCTGCACTGTACTAGTGATATGTGTTCTGTATCTGTAACACATACTACAGCTCCTCTAGGGCTGCGGGAGTAATCAGGGGAGCAAAGCTGTCTGCATGGCAGAGCTCTCCTGATTGCTCTGCTCCCTGATTGGCTGAGGAAAAGGAAATCCTGTTGATGCCAATCATGGAGCACTAGAGATGAATAGGCACAAGTCTCCCCATTAAAGTATAGTGCTGAATGGCTGAGAAACATAAAACCCCTAGTGCCTGGGGATCCCTCACTGTCCCGAGGAGTCCGATGGCTGTGCTCATGTCATGATTGCAGCCATGGGAATCATCCTGTCTTTGGCATAGCCTGTACTCATTCCCTGAAAGGGTTAAAAGTAACACTTTTTTATAAACGCTTATGTAAACGCGTCATAGGCGTTTATACCAGTTTTTAGCATTTAGTTCAAGTTAAGTTAGTTCAAGTTAAGCTTTAAAATGCTTGTAAAAGTGCATAAAAAATGCATATAAACGTTGTAGGAACGTGTAGGAGACCCAGCCTAAAAAAATCAGGAACAGGAACTTTACCAGTTTAAAAATATGAACCACATTCTTTGGTCGTTTTAAAACAAAAACAAAGCTTAACTACATGAACAAAAACAAAAGCTGGAAAACCTAAAACAGTTTATATATTCAACTTGGAATATAGTTGTAGAGTTGAATAGCTGTTAAATGCAATCCAAAACTAACTCAATGTAGTGTTGTTCAAAGAAACAGAATTGCTTCTGCTAGATCCTCTTTCAAAGCAGCTCCTAAAACAGACATTAATTGCTGTTACAGTTCTAGCCACATCACTAATAATCTCGGGATAAACAAGAAAGGCATCTTCCACAGTCAGTTTCAATGAGAGATCATACTTTTCTACTTCTATTAATTCTTTAAAAAAAACTCGTGCTGGAATCTTTTTTTTTTTTGCACATTTTCAGGTTGTTTATCTTTCACACATATGCAACGTCGCTTTACTGTTGAAAGTTCCATTTTGTCCAAGTAGGAATCGGTCAATTCAATTCTTCATTTGAAAAGGATGATCCTAGGTTACCAGTGCTTATAGCTTCATCAAGTGGTGGATTTCAGGGAGTAATCCCTTCATGCGAAGTGCTATATCATAGAGGGACTTTTTTTGCAGTATCAGTCTGGTCATAGCTCAACAAAATTCGGCTCATTGGATCAACATAAATAGCAGCTAACACGATTTCATTATCTAGTTAGAGATTCTCTTTTCTTCATTGAAGATACAATGCCATCAACTATTAACACTCCACTTTTGTTCAGGCAATATATCAAGCTCTTCCATTTCAAGAAGAATTTACCAGGTGTTAAATCTTCAGATTGCAAACTCTTGGTGACAGTAAAGGGGTTAGAAAGTAGACTTTCCAGAGCTTTTACTTGTGTCCACTGGCTTTTTCAGTTGTTAAAACATTTTTATAGTCCAGTTCTTCAAGAAAGTCTTTTAGTTCAAGCAAAAGCTTCACCATCAAATAGGTGCTTTCCCAGTGTGTTGTTTGATCCAAAATGGCTCCTTTTCCTGCACGTATTATCAAAATGGCATCTGTTTTAGGGGCCCTGGCCTCAACAGGTCCATGCCTCAGTTTGCCAATTAAAGTAGCTGCATGACAATCTTTCAATTCATCCCTTATTACAAGTTGCAGAGTATGAACAGCACAATGCATATGTTTAATAGTAGTACACTTAGATGCTTCTTCATTAATGCTATCCAAAATGTCACTATTCTGTTCACTTTCACTTTCTCCAATACTTGCAGAACTGTCTTTCTCTAATATCTGTCTGTCACTTTCTTCATCTACTTTTTTCATTTTCTAAATTGTGCTCAACATATTAGAAGCATTATCTGTCACAATACATAACACAACAATCTTCTAGAACATCCTCCACTAACTTCTGAAGACTGGTGTGATGTGTCTGGGTATCCTTTACTCCTAAGGTTCATGTTATTTTATTATTTTAATCAACAAATCTAATATTAATAGCAAAGTAATTGTCTCTGTGATGTGTGCATGCATCCATTTTTAAAAAGACAACATGTACCTTCAGACTTTTTGGTAGTTCTTCCTTTTTACATTTGGCCTCTTCAATTATAAGTTTCCTTTTACTTTCTCTTTCCAGAGAAGAACCAAGTTTTTTTTTTGTCATTTCGACATTAAGGCCTAAAAACGGCTGGCTGTGAAAAGGATAGTGGTACACTATTTTTTACTACCATTTCAATAATGTGGTTTTTGAATTTTCCTGGTGTCATTGTTATGGTAACTTTGTCAGAAATATAGAATCTTCTTAGTTGTGTTTTGGTCTCCAGTAGATTTCTGAACATTTTTTATCCCAGAAGTAGATGGAATATTTTCATTGATATCTTTCTCATTCACAACTTCTAACACTTTAGGATAAAAACACTGCAAGTGTCTTTTCAATTTTGATGCTCTTGTAGGTGCATTTTTGTTAGACCCACTGAAACTGCTGATTTTTGCATCACATTGTTTTTCACCATCATCTTCAGGAATACATTGGCGCACACATAATGTTCCATCACTTGATAATGTAAAGTCCTCATAAACAGCAGACTTTATCATGTTTGTTGACAAACTTTTTGCCATTGTTAATGGGGTGCCGCTTTCACTAAAATATAAATATAAAATATGGTATACTAACTAGCATATTCTTTGAATTAAATACTACAATATACATAGCCCTGCACTATTGCAAACATACATACATACATACATACAACATGACACTATACACTCAAGTAGGCTATAGCCCTGCACTAAACATAGACATAATTTGTCCTATACAGAAAAACATGCACACAATATGCACAGTCATACATTCCTGCACCATACACACAAACATACACATAGCCCTGCAGTTTTATCAAGGAACATGCACATAGGCTTCAATCATAGTACACACAAGCAGCCATGCAGTTTTAAAATAAACATGAACACTTACATGAACACTTCCTCTGGACCAACTATGTTTTATAGGGTTTTGTATCTGGGATGGGTTTTTATTCCCTAGTGGTTGAACTTGATGGACTGATGTCTTTTTTCAACCTAACCTACTGTGTAACAGTTGTTCCTCCAAGTTCTTCTAAGCTGTGTTAGCAGACAGAGGAAGTTGAGCAGATGCTGCTGCCTTTATCTTTGTTTGCTGATTTTCTGCTGAAAACAGGGCAGTGGGAGGCTCCAGGCCAGGCATGGGCAAACTATGGCCCAATGAGGATGTTTCTCTGGCCCTTCAGGTGTTTTGTGGCTCTGGCCAGTGCCGCCCCGAGCAGGGTCAGGGGAAGAACCCCGCCCGGGGGGGTGCTCAGAACCTGTGATGGGGGAGTGGGCGGTCTGTGTCACTGCACACAACCCCGCTCACTCTCCCATCACAGGCTCAGATCTGCAATGGGATTATTTTGTTGTATAAATTATAAAGAAAACAGCAGAAATCTAAGCATTTACTAAGGTGATGTCATAACTCCTATCCAATTTCTTTGAAAAGGTTTAGTTAGAGGACTTGCTGCAAAAATAGGAGTCATACATTGTGGTTTTGTGGGGTAAAATTGCACTCAGCATGTAGAGAACAGGAGAAATGTTGACAAGTAAATTACGTTTTTTTTTTTTGTCAGAAAAAAAAAGAACGGAAAAGGGACATAAAAAATACAAAAAGAAATAACAATAAGTATCCCATCATTTATGACTTTTTACAGCATGCATTTCCGATATTGCAACCAAATTTTCTATCTTCTAACAAAATTATCGTATTGGTTATGTATACGTATACGTTTTTCCCATCAAACATTGTATATTTAAATCTTGTATCACTTCTGTAATTTCAGGAATGTGGGAACTTTTCCATTTTCTGTGAGTGCAAATTTGGCACTCAGGAGAACATGTACTAAGACTGTTTTGACATCTATAGAAAAGGTTTCCAGGTAAACATGTAATAATGCTATCGCTGGTTTAGGTATAAGGGGTGTACCCACAATATCAGACATTAGACCAAAAACTTTAGTCCTGAACGGTTGAATAGATTTACAGTACCATAATAAGTGGTATAGTGTACCTACGGTGCCGCATTTCCTCCAACTTTTATTAGAGTGTCAGGCAGACATATAGGACAATTTGAGCGGTGTAAGATACCATTGGTTAACGACTTGTTGAAAGAGGTCCAGATGATCTGCACATTTAGTAGAACTACAAGTCATTACCATGGCAGCAGACCATTGTGCTGAAGATATGTGGGTTTCCAGCCCTCATTCCCACTTCTGCATAAACTGCGTTTCACAAAACACAGTGCTTTGGTTTAAATACCTGTAAAACACTGTGATCCCTTTCCTACCAAAACATGCATTGTCCAAATAGGAATATATTGAACTATCTATAGAGAGTCTGTAAAACATCGGATATAACTTCAAACATTGTCAAAATTCTAAGATAGGTAAAATATTCGGTTGTCCGAATACCATATATGTTTTGTAACGATTGAAACGATTTGATAGAATGGAAAAAGTACAAATCTTTGATCTTTCTTAACCCTCCATCCAGCCATTTAGATAGTTGTAGATGGGGTATAAATAATTCCAGAACTAAGATCTCTGGTGATTTGAATATTGGTGTTGATTTGTGAAGTACATATTTTGGTAAGATGCCAAATTTGCACCAAACTTTGCATAGTAGGAAAAGAGAAGTCAGGTACAGGTAAACCCAATTTCATTGCTATAAGCAAATGTTGGGGGCTGACATTATGGAAAGCTTTGAATTCTATATCCACCCATCTTTTGTCACCCGGACCCTGCCACCAGTACACAAGTTGGGAAAGTATTGCCACATGATAATAATGGCGAACGTCCGGCTGGCTCATTCCTCCTAATTTTTTATGCTCGCACATAATTGACATACGACATCTAGGTTTTTTATTACACCAAATATACGCTGAGATAAATTTTTGCACAGCCGTAAAAAATTTGGAGGAAATGGGAATAGAGACCGTCCTAAATTTATATAAAAGCTTGGGAAGAACTAGCATTTTTAATGCAGCTATTCTACCCGATATAGAGAGGTCTCCCTTATTCAGTTTGCCCAATTCTGCTGGGAGAGATCGCAAAAAAAGGTCTATAGTTAAAATCGTAAAGAGCTGCTGTTGAGTTTGGTAACAAAATCCCCAAAAATGGGATTGCAGAAGATTCCCAGCAAAAGGGAAACCTTGCTTTCAGACAGTTAACACTTATTTGTGACATTTGTAGTGGCATTACCTGAGATTTAGACATATTACGTTTAAATTATGAAACTGTGCTATATTGTAATAGTACATTTTGTACAGTTATTAAAGATCTATATGGGTTAGGTAACATAAGAATCATATCGTCTGCAAACAGGCTTATCTTATGCACCGAAACATAAACAGAAATGCCATGAATACGCGGGTCCGATCGGATACGTTCTGCCAAGGGTTCTACCAATAGAGTAAATATTATAGGTGACAGTGGACATCCTTGACGAGTTCCGTTTGTGATCGGAAAAAAAGATGATAAAGCCCCTGTTGTGAAAACCCTGGCACTTGGACCAGTATTTAGAGCCAGTATAGCTCTGCTTATTCACCCGACCATTCCAAATTTCTCCAGTACTGCAGCTAAATGGCCCCAATGCACTCTATCAAACACCTTCTCTGCGTCCAAAGAGAACAGCAGAGAAGGACGTTTCTGGAGTTCCACATATTTAATGATATTAATTAGGAGTCTAGTACCGTCCAACGCCTGTCTGCTCTTCACAAAGCCCATCTGATCAGGAATATTTAGGGAAGACATAATTTTAGAGAGTCTGAGCGCAATTAGTTTGGCATAAATCTTGACGTCTGTGTTTAATAATGAGATAGGCCTATATTGATTGGTTTGAGTAGGATCCTTACCCTGTTTCGGCAGAGTGACGATCAGCGCCTGTAACATTTCACTAGGAAACGTACCAGCCGAAACAGCTGCATCAAACACAGTCACCAAGAAAGGAGAAATACAATGCTTAAATACTTTTATAGTATTCGTTGGAATATCCATCTATACTTGGCGATTTGTGGTTAGGGAGACACTCGATACCATTAACAATTTTGGATACCGAGAGGTGTTGAAAGGGCTGAAATAGATTCCAATTGGTCACCTGATAACACGGGTAACAAAACAGAATCTAAAAAAGCAGATGTCAATTGAGGTGTAGGTTGTGGCGTAATACTATCCATATGCAAATTATATAATGTATGATAGTTGCGGAAAGCCTCCGCAATATCATATGGGCTATGGCAACCTTTACCGGTTGTAGGATCTACAATGTGAGATATATGTGATCTTATACGTTGGGATTTCAATTTCTGCGCTAAAACAGCGCCCGCTCTATTACCCAAAACATAGTGTTGAGCTTTCAATTTTTTTAACTTGCAGATCATACTTGTACAGGAGAAGAGACCGCAAAAGCGGTCAATCCTTCTGTAGTTGTGCCATAACCTGGGAAGAAGGAGCTCGCTTATTCTTTTCCTCATTTTCCCTGATAGACCGGGGTACTTTATTAAGTTGTTGCATCCTTTGTTTCTTTTCAAAGGCACCCAATTTAATGAAGACTCCTCGCATATAAGCTTTCTGGGCATTCTACAAACTAAAAGGACTAACTTCTGTGGTGTTATTCACAGAAAAATAGAACTTTAATGCACAAGCAATTTGATCCTGTATTTTAGGATTGTTAAGGCGAAAGGTGTTAAGCCACCACATTCTCTCAGGTGATTTACATTGGTTATCTATATCACTATTAATCTGTGCATGATCAGACCATGTTATCGTACCAATCTTAGAAAAGGATATGTTTGGTAAAAAATGAAAATTTGTAAGAAAAAAATCAATCCTGGAGTAGGTGAGGTGTGATGATGAGAAATAGTCCCGCTCGGAACCATGTTTTTTTTTTTTTTTTTTAATAAATTTAAAAATAGTATTGGCAAAAGATCTGAATTACTTTCCACAAAACTAATTTTGTTCAAGCTAAAACATTACTGACCAGTCCTGAACTTGATGACCATGGGGTTTTTAGGGTCCACACCATTGACAATGGAGCAGGGGAATTCCGATTCCTTTTGGAGTACATGTTCACTAAGACCAGATGACTGAAGAAAGGAAAACAAATAGCTGAAAAGGAAGGTGGAGGACATGAAGCACAAATTGGTTAAAGATGACTTGACAATGCTTGTAGTCCATCAGACAGGAACTGAGGTGGGCCCAAGGATGCCTATTAAAACTTTTATTGAATAATATGTGTGCAGGAATATGGTACTAGTCGCTTGACAGGGAGCCATTCTTTAAAAAAAAAAAAAAAAAGAATAAAAGGAAAAATATAAAGGCTTTTGTCTTTTGTTTGCCATATAATAAAGGTAGACTCTGTTCCAAGACCTCTCCTGAAAATTAGTGGGTGGTTCTTATAGCTGTTACAATTTGAGGGAAATTATAGAATACTTCTTAAACAAAACATTCTCTACCAGTTTGAAACTGGGTATTTTGGATGGTTCTTTTGTTCACACGTGCAATGATTGTCATTGGAGAGGATCTTTCACAATCCTTTCCAACGACAAAAGACTGCACGATGCATGAACGAGCGCTGTACATACAGAGCTGTTCTGGTCTATGGAGAGGGGAGGGGGAGAACAACCAAATAGCTCTCTCCCCTTCACCTTTTTTATGGCCCTCCGTGGATCTGCCAGGATGGTTGTCCAAACGAGGAGCGCTGTACACATGCCAGATTCCTGTCCGATATCAGCCCTGAGCCCGATTATCGGAAAAGAATCATCTGATGTGTATACGTAGTCTAACAATGTTCTTGGAAGGAGGTGTTAAAGAAATCAAACACCAAAAGGTCTTTTTTTTTTTTTTTTTTTTCGAGTTTTGCTTTAACAGTTTTCTTCGGCAACTTTATTACCTTTAGTCTTAAATTTATTGGCCTTTGGTGCATTCTTATCTGAAACATAGTTTGTGCAATATAGCTTCCACAGCTATATCATGCTCATATCATGCTATATCATTTTAGAAAGCACTGATCTGTTACAAGAGAATTTAGATTTATAATGTTTACATAGTAACCTGCTGCTGTGTTGTAATGTTTTAGCTTTATCTTCAAAATATGTACACAAATCCTGTGATATTGATAGTTTTCTGTGTCTATACAGATATAAAAGGACCTCTAAATACAAAAACAAAAATATTATTTTTATAGCTTACCTCTGCCTAATCGTGGTGGCTAGATAAGAATATTTTTAGCAATATAGAAAACCTGTTAATCTTTATTAAAATACATTGATACTTCCGGGGAAAAGAAGATATAAAAAATCTTTATTATACACATTTTACAGATTTGGGGGGAGTGTAGCCATACAGGAATTTGCCTGATGGGCAGAAAACCTGGAAAATGAAAGGCACCCTATCTAAAGACTTGTAATTTTAAGTATGTAAAATGTTTGTGTTTGGCTTTTTTTTTTTTTTTTTTTTTTTTTTTTTTTAATGCATCCAGACACTTAGTGGGTTGTCTAGATTCCAACTTTAAATAAATAGATGAAAATACAAGTTAAGGCATTCTTTACCTGCCAAGTGGTTTTGAATTCTGTCAATCCTGTCCCAACATTTACACAGGGCTCTCTAGCAGAGAAGAGGGTAAGAGTTTTTTTCTTAGTTTTCCCTTCCACTTCCATCTTATGAAAGGAGGAACCATTTTGTGTGTGTGTTGTTTCCAACGGGTACAATGGTTTCCCCCCACATTTCAAAAACCTGCAGTTAGGTTAATTGGCCTCCCCTCAAAATTGACCTTAGATTATATTAAAGACATTTGGCTGAGGTAGGGACATTAGATTGTGAGTCCCTTTTGAGGAACAGTTGGTGACATGACTATGGACTTTGTAAAGTGCTGCGTAATATGTCGGCGCTATATAAATAGTGTGTAATAATAAAATTATACAGCGTTACATAGGCTGAAAAAAATACCTATCGGTTCTGGGTCAGTGATTCAGAAGGTATTAAAAGAAGCTCCCCCCAACCAGGTCAGGCACGACAGTTTACATAATCTCTCAGGGAAGGTCCACTTTAATGTAGAATAAGTATAGCATGGCTTACCTACGTAAGCTGCTTTATTGCTTGCACTGGTTCTGGTTTAGGCTCTGATAGGATGAATTCTAGTAGAAAGTGGTCTGCACTTGGATATAAAACACTGTTAACAATGCCCTTCAGTTGATGGAAAAATAGGCTTTTGAAACAGGTCTAAGGAGTGTTCATAGACAGAGCTGGCAGCATCATAATTGTATAGGACACAAGGCCTGACTGGGGTTAGCAGAGGCACTGCTTCTACTACTTTTAATGTAACATTCGTACTGTGGAAACCTAATTCACTAAATATAAATAAAGATGACTAGTGAAAGGGATTCCTCCACTTGCCAAAATGACACCTCTATACAAAAAAAGTATTTTAACTCTTGAATATTTTTTTCAAACACAACTATTTTATTAGGAATTAAACAGGTTGTTTGTTTTTGTAAATAGATGTGTTTTATAAGCTTTATATTTATCTAGGTCCTTTCCCCTGGTTAGAATAAACAAAGGTTTTGCACCATGGCTGCCCTTTTCCAAACACTTCTAAAGTTGAACCCTGCCCTGCTGCCTAATGCATGGTTGGAAGATGGATTCCTAGTAATAAAATGCTATAAACCATGCATTTTTTGTCTTGCTTTAAAGAATATATAAACCTAAGAACAAAAAAAAAATTATACTGTTAGGCTTACCTGTCCTTAGATGTGTTGGCAGCTTTAGTTTTTTGTATTATTTGTTTTAGGTATTTCCATTTTTTTTTTATCTTTTTGTATCCCCTAATCATCTACTGTGTCCCACAGGTACTATGTAGCTTGATCAAGAAAACAAATTTACACAAAAGTACAAAAAAAGTAATCTTATTCAACCTAAGCTAACAAAAATGTCTAGTAATATACTTTCATTTGGCATAAGCTGCTTGATGATGCAAGGTTTTAGTTGATTACTGTTGTGTTATATAGCTATCCAATTCCTATGTCCATACCTTGCCCACACCTACCTTCACAACACTGTCTACCTTTGTCTACAGTTGCAGCCCTTCAAAAATTTTAGCATTATTGGTATAGGGTTTAGCGGCTAAACTTTAGCCTGATAGGGTAACAAGATGGGGGAGGGGATGTGATAGTAAAATTGGGGCGCGTGTTTGAACAGGGATCCTGTATTGAGCAAACTATAACACCTATTAAGGCAGAAGTATTTTTTGCTTTAAAGTTGTATAGCGGCCAACCAAGCTCACACAAATACTTCAATTTTTTCCTTCTATATATTAAGGTGTGTTCAGAAATTGCAAATGTGCCAGAGAAGCATAGCAAATATGTTCTTATACCTGTTTTCATAAACTTTGACTGACCTGGACATTGAAACTCAAATATGTTGCTACTTGCTTGTGGGTTGTAAATGGCTGCCTAAGTATTACCAGTGCCATAAAACTTGAATTGTTGAAAGAGATATTAAATAGCTGATATCTTATGTAGGATGACACTACTGTTCCACTGTTTTTTTTTCCCTGCATGTGTTATCATTGTGACGTTGCTTGTTCTCATTTGATTTTTTTTTTCTTTTCTAGGCATGTATAGATGAAAACCTGGAGGTAGTAGAGTTCCTCGTAAATCACGGTGCCAATGTGAACCAAGCTGATAATGAAGGATGGACGCCTCTTCATGTTGCAGCCTCTTGTGGTTATATGGAAATAGCAGAGTGAGTAAATTAACAAAAATCTTTTTTCCTATCCTCTTTTGCTTGTGTATTGTTCTTATATTGGCAAAATATTTTATTTGTTTATTAGCAAAGGTTTAAATGCAAAATGGCATGATTCTTCTTAAATCTGGGCAGGGTCCTCTCCTCCACCTCCTGTGTCACTGTCTGTATCTGTCTGTCATTTACAACCCCTATTTAATGTACAACGCTGCGTAATATGTTGGCGCTATATACAGTTAGGTCCATAAATATTTGGACAGAGACAACATTTTCCTAATTTTGGTTCTGTACATTCACACAGTTAATTTTAAATGAAACAACTCAGATGCAGTTCAACTGCAAGTTTGCAGCTTTAATTCAGTGGGTGGAACAAATAGATTGCATAAAAATGTGAGCAACTAAAACCTTTTTTTAACATAATCCCTTCATTTCAGGGGCTCAAAAGTAATTGGACAAATTTAAAAGCTGAAAATAAAATTTTCATTTCTAATACTTGGTTGAAAACCCTTTGCTGGAAATCACAGCCTGTAGTCTTGAACTCATGGACATCACCAGATGCTGTATTTCCTCCTTTTTAATGCTCTGCCAGGCTATTACTGCAGCGGCTTTCAAGTGCTGTTTGTTTGTGGACCTTTCTGTCCAAAATTTTGTCTTCAACAAGTGAAATGCATGCTCAATTGGGTTCAGATCAGGTGGCTGACATTGGCCATTCTTCTTCTTTGCTTTAATAAACTCCTGGGTTGCTTTGGCTGTATGTTTTGGGTCATTGTCGATCTGTATTATGAAACGCCTCCCAATCCTTTGACTGCATTTAGCTGGATTTCAGCGGACAGTATGTCTCTGAATACCTCAGAGTTCATTCAGCTGCTTCTGTCCTGTGTCACATCATCGATATAAACACACCCAAGCCATCACACTGCTTCTGCCATGTTTTACAGGTGATGTGGTATGCTTTGGATCATGAGCTGTTCCACCCCTTCTCCATACTTTTTTCTTTCCATCATTCTGGTAAAGTCTATTCTTCCTATTCTTTAGGCTTATGAGTGGCTTGCACCTTGCGGTGCACCCCTCTGTATTTACTTTCATTCAGTCTTCTCTTTATGGTAGACTTTGATATCGATACGTCTACTTCCTGGAGAGTGTTGTTCACTTGGTTGGCTGCTATGAAGGCGGTTTCTCTTCACCATTGAAACGATTTTGCGATCATCCACTACTGTTGTCTTCCATGGAAGTCCAGGTCTTCTGGCGTTGCTGAGTTCACCAGTGCTTTGTTTCTTTCCCATGATGTACCAAATTGTAGATTTTGCCACTCCTAATATTGTAGCAATTTCTCGGATGGGTTTTTTTTCTGTTTTTGCAGCTTAAGGATGGCTTGTTTCACCTGCATGGAGAGCTCCTTTGACTGCATGTTGTCAAAATCTTCCACATACAAACACCCCCCACCCTCAAATCAACTCCAGTGCTTTTATCTGCTTAATTGATAATGACATAATAAAGGAATTGCCCACACCAGCCCATGAAATAGCTTTTGAGTAAATTGTCCAATTACTTTTGAGCCCCTGAAATGAAGTGATTGTGTAAAAAAAAAAAAAAAAAAAAAAAAAAGGGGGGTTTAGTTCCTCACATTTTTATGCAATCTTTTTGTTCAACCCTCTGAATTAAAGCTGAATGTCTGCAGTTCAACTGCCTCTGAGTTGTTTCATTTAAAATAATTGTGGCAATGTACGGAACCAAAATTAGAAAAAAGTGGTCTCTGTCCAAATATTTATGGACCTAACTGTTTATCCTGTTTAATAATAATATTATTCTTTTACCATGGTTCAATAGCAACCAACACTTTCAAGGCCACAGTGGCCACCTTAATGGAAGCAACAGGACAAGTTACTGCTTCTAAAGGGGGTTCTACAAGCTGTTGAAAAATGGGGTCTACTTGTATGTCTTAGCCTTAGCCATTTTGCCTTATTTTTTGTTAAAAACAGACAAGGACCCTGTTTTATTTTGTAATGTTCTAATATTTCAAACCTTAGAATTTGCATGATCGTATCCTCTTTTACAGCTTGATCTGGTTATCTAAAGGTAGGCAGAAAGTCGGCTAGTGTTTCAAAAAGACTGACTCTTTCCTTTTCTGGTTACTTAGAGTAGAAAAACTCTATCAACTCTGAAGAGGTTAAAGGAAGTGCTCAGGAGCTATATATTTCTGGTTAATTAAACGAAAAAGGGTCTTTAAGTAATTAATACTGAGCTATCATTTTTTTTTTCTTCAAATCTTATTCCTCCTAATAAATTGGCTGGGAGAGTAAGTGACTTGCAAGCATTAACCAATTCAAATTTGTCAGTTCTTTCAGATAAAAATAGTATGTAATATTTATTATTTGCAGTAACAAGTCTACCTAATAATCCTTGCTAAAGAACAGGAGGCTGTCTTTTGCTTTATCAAAAAATCACATAATTTTCACATAATCTAGTTGTTGGTATAATTTGCTGATCCTAGCAATAACCTGTAGGCTACAAAACCTCAATGGCTTGCTACAACTAGAGTTCCACAGAAAAAAAAGCATTCTGGATTTTGTGACTGAATGGACTCGCGCATGCATGCACAGGAGAAAGGTTGCCTACCATGCCTTTTTTGTTCTGCATTGTTTTTGTGGGTGTAGCCATCTTTAGTGACAAGGATTTTCTTTCTCATTTGGGGCTTTCAGTTGGGGTTGCAGAATGTTTTTCATTAATTATCTAATCACATTGGCTACCTGTACACCTTTATTAGGAAATTTTGGCTTGTTTAGTGGCTGATATCTGTGTATGCATTGTTCAGGGTCTGTGTACATGACAAAATTGTTTTTGCAATAGTTTTTAGCATACTGGAGTTGCTTAGGTGACAGGTGATGGGGTTCAGTATTATTCCTTTTAAATAATATATATATATATATATATATATATATATATATATATAATATATTTTTTTTTTATAGCATTAGGGTATGTTTTGGGAGTTCTATTGTCTGTCATAATAATAATAATTTTTCTAATATATCAGTTTTTCACAGTATTTGGAAACTCCATAGATGGTGCACTTCCTCTGTCTTTGTGACAGTTACATAGTAAGTCAGGTTGAAAAAAGACCCAAGTCCATCAAATTTAACCACTTGTAAAATAAACCAATCCCAGATATGAAACTCCTATGTACATAGTTGGTCCAGAGGGATGCAAAAAAACCCTGGTACAATTTGCTCCAACAGGTGAAAAAAGAATTCCCTGGATCAACAGGGAATGTTGCCTTAACTTTACTTTAAAGCTTTATACCCAGTTATCTGAGTTACCATTATCTGAGTGTTGCTACCACTAAATTGTATTAGCAGATTGTGACAGTTGTTACCATTCATAGGTTTGTTTTGTTTTTTTTTGCAATGTGTAATTTGTTACTGTACCCTAAGATCAGCCCAGGTCAATTCAAAACTAAAGTTAGTTGCAGGATAAGCTGCACATTGCCTTTACAGCAAGATTATTTATTGTTGGGTTCCTACCTGTTCCCAGGTATCTGCTTAAACACTCTGCAAACATTGCTGCTGTGAACAGTGACGGTGATGTTCCCCTGGACATAGCTGAAGATGACTGTATGGAGACTCTGCTTCGTGCTGAAATTGAAAAAAGAGGTAAGATTTCTGGCAGTCCCTGTTCTTCCCACATAAAGCAGTAAATTAATGCATAACAGGAAATCTACTTCATGCTGGAAAATTAGGTCTCCAGTAGAAATGACCCCTGACCACCCTGCAAAACTTTTCTACAATTCCAACCACACTTGACTCGTTTATTCCAGAGAAGGTAAAACTGGTTTGTTATATTTTGCTTTATCTTGGGAGTATGACATGCATTTTTTTTAACAGACACAAGTTCCTTGTTAATGTTTAAATTTAAAAGAATAAATTTACTATATTTTGCATACTTCAATACATCTCATATTTTAGTACAGCAGTTAAGTGAATTTATTTAAGGCTAAGTGTAATCCTTTAGGTTTTCCAAATGTCTCTAAATTTTTTTTTTTTTTTTTTTTTACCCTGTTTGCCCTTTGGTGCCCTTATTCAAATAGGGCAGCAAAAGGCTTTGCTGGTAAAATTCCAGCAGCTAAAAATAAGTATCTTTATTCTGTAGTGTTCTAGGTAATACTTGGTGAAGACTGGGGACATGGGCTTTGGGGTTTTATCTCCTAATTTTAGTCAGTGCTGATGGTTAATGGAATTCTCTTAAGTTTTTATTTATATATTTATTTTTTTACCTTAAATATCATTTTTTGGGACAAATGGGTGATGTGTTCTAGCAGCTCCTGCGTGTTCACAAAAGATGTAAGTACATTGCCTGTCTTTTTTTTTTTTTTTTTTTTTTTTAACCTCTGGAGTTGTTGGATCTTCTATCTTAGTGATGAGGGAATTTAGAGGTGAAAGACTATTGGATAGATGGATAAATGTCTATGCTTTATTTAAAAAAGAACTAAATTGAAAAGTGCCAAAAAAAATACGCTTACCTTCAATCCCGCATGGCAGTCCAATCCATCCGGGGGTGTCTTTCATCGTCCCGGCGCTCCATGGCGCCATCTATTCCTCTTCTTCCTGGTTCTTCATCCTACGTCACCCAACCCAGACGCGAGATCAGGTGAGGTAGGATGGAAGAAAAACTTGCCAATCTCATGCGTGAGATTGTCAAATGTTTTTCTATGCGCGAAAAGGCTTTTGCGCATGCCCAAGCATCTTGGGGCACCCAATAGCCTCCTGGGATGCGTGACGTAGGTATCCTGGGAGGCTTTGCGCTCCCATTCATTCTCGATCGCCTAGGTGGGAATCAATTAGGGGGTGGTGCTGCTTTTTTTTTTTTTTTATAAAGGGTGTTGCACTTAAAAAAAACAAAACACAAACAACAGAATTTTTAGGGTTGTCTACCTTTTTATGTAAAGTGAAATTTCTGAGTTTAGGTACGCTTTATTATCCTTTACTAAAAATGTGGTTTAATTTCTTGTTCATAATGTAATCTTTAATGTAGTTTTTGCTATAACTGTTTGGTCGATGTAGTGAGATATGTATTTTTATTCAAGGCATAGACATTGAGGCAGCCAAGAGGGAAGAGGAAGAAGTGATGCTGCAGGATGCTCGTCAGTGGTTAAATGCAGGCAAGATAGAAGACATCCGCCATCCGAAGACTGGAGCTAGTGCTCTTCATGTGGCAGCAGCTAAAGGCTATGTAGAAATTATGAGGTATTCTTGTTTAATGTGAACTTTTCTATTCATTTATGTGTCTGGAGCTTGTCAGTGAAGTCAAATCTGTTCATACTTTCTGACCAGGCTTCTGCTTCAGGCCGGTTTTGACCCTAATGTGCAAGATAAAGATGGCTGGACTCCTCTCCATGCTGCTGCTCACTGGGGAGTGGAGGAAGCTTGCCGGCTCCTTGTGGAAAACTTCTGTGACATGAATGCACTCAATAATGTGGTAAGTCAGAAGTACAATACTTCTATTCTCTTTTCTTATGTCTTGGATGCTTTTAGGTTGACCAGAACAAATCTTTGGAGATTACAGGACCGAAGAAAATAATGTATATAATTTAACTAGACCTTAAAGGTAATTTGTGCAGTCATAAACTTTGATCCATGGATCACTAGTGTTTATTCAGCATTTCATAGCTGCATGCTGTGTTATTTGTTTTTTTTTCCTAGTAAATATATTTTTGAGTCCTCTCTTTTGAGATCTCTAAGTAACTAGTGCTTTCAGATGTACACGCTCTCTCTCTGTTCTTTTATTAGCCCCGAGCATTAAACATCCAGACCCCATTAGGCTGTTTCCATGTCTCTTTGCACAGGTTTTGAATTGCCTCTATATATACTGCATTAGTCTTGCATCTAGGCTTTAACCAATCTAAACTAAAGTGGTAGGGAAAACTAGCTTTTATTGATCATAGTCACTTGTTCACTTGAACTTCAGTTATCATCTATGAGTTTTACTGTTGTAAAAACAGCACTGTGATATATTTTTTTTTTTTTTTTAATTGTCAGATAGTGCAGCTTTGATTTGCCATCCTGGAAAACAGGTTGACCTTAATGCACCTTATATGTACCCATCCCACTGAAAACTTCAGTTTATTTGTTGTTTTCATTTAGTATAGTATATTTTTTTTTATGGTTTACATAAAAGATAAGCCTTTCATTGTTGGGTGACTTTAAATTACTATATATGTGCATCTTACTGATCATCATCTCAACTAATTTCTGTCAAAGTCCGCACCAGTTGCTAGAATAAACAAAGCTGGGGTTTGTTTCTATTGCCAAAACATTGCCCAAAACATTACAATCTTAAGATGTATTCTTTTCTATTGTGAGCTGACAACACACAGCATTTTTGACGACTGAAGAGTTAGCTGTACCCAGTTGTATTTGTATTTAGTATAGTTGTATTTGAATAAATCCCACTCTTATCTCCATAATGAATTGGGCTTCTTGACTTAGGCTTTGATTTTCTGGCCTGATTCTTTTTAATTTTCTGTACTAATTAAACAGATATTTTTAATTGGTCCATGTGTTGAAAAGTGTCTGCTCCCTTGCTACTGAATTTTTTTTCTTGCTGTGCTTATATCTGTGACTCATACATTACCATGGCACCACATAGGGTAAAACCCCAGTGTTTATCCCCAGTGGGATAAACTGCATTTATTTTTTGTCCCAACATACATCTTGAGCTTTGTTTATTTTTATTGGCTTTCAAAAAAGTCACACTGTTATGTTCTAAAATACTGTCAATACTTTCCTTTAAAGCCCATCCTTCCAGAAAGCCACTGGGAAAGTCGCTTTCATTAACTTATATAACCCTGGTTCCTGCAGGGATCACTGGTTCTTCCCTCGAACCTTTTGTGTTAATACTGAGTCGGCATTAAAAAAACACTGATAATGTATAATAGGGTTACTATGTGACCTCCAGAATGGTTGGTTCAAAGCTGACTTTAGCAGAATGATTTCTGCTATTTAAGTTGATTAGTTTTCTGACCGTGTAGGCAAAGGGAAAAGAAGGTATTCACAATCCACTTTTTGAGAAATTCCCTTTTGTATTTTTATGTAAAAGAAAAAGCTATGGAAACTATCCCTGCAGTACACGCACATTAAAGTCTTATTATATTCTGTGGTCAGCTACTGATGAGCATTTCAGATGGCAAAGCAAAGGGGCCAGCACATCCAACTACAGACAGTTCTTCTGACCTGGATGGTTTTTGTATAAAATGTTTTGGGTATATACTTTGTTTTTCCTGCAAAATATGCAATTTTCTTACACATTCTATATACTTTTAGGGTCAGAGGCCTTGTGATGTGGCTGATGAAGAGATTGTTAATCTTTTAGAAGAGTTGCAAAAAAAGCAGGAAGATGTAAGTAGTTCTAAGCAATTTGACTAAAGAGATGTGTACACTTATTTTGTATTTCAATATTTTTATTGTGATTTTTGAAACTAATAGCTTTTGTGTATATTTTGTTCTTTTTCATACATACAGTACTAAAACACATGATCAATTTTTCTCTAACAAATATCTGGTTGACACGGCAACGGAAAGATAATGCTCTAAATGTCCATAAAGAGGGTGTTAGTCAAATCATAAACAAAAGGGAAAAAACAGTACAACAGCAGAATTAACTAGTAACATTTTGAAAAAAAAAATTGACTTTAGTAATAAATTCAAGGATCCCAAGTGTGTACTCAGGTCACTTCAGATCACAGCCATGTTTTAGCTGTTATAAAATAAATTTGTAACACCCCTTAAACTTAACGATTCAACCTATTTTGAATTTTGTATGCTTTTGTGCATTTTTGACATAAATTAATTTTTCATCAGTTATCTTTAATTGTGGTATGCCACCTTGTTTGAAAAATATGGTGTATTTTATTTAATGTATATGTATATTTTTTTCAGTTACGAAGTGAAAAAGAGGCAAGTTTGAAGAGAGCTGTTATTGACACAGGCATAGAACAACCTCTAGTAAATACAAGCAAACATAGGAGGTAAGTTACAAGGGCCATATTGTGATCATTTTAATGGATATACATGTGTTTAAAAGGAAGAGGGTATGTAGGTGTCAAGAAGCGGCTGAAAATCTCACATGGGTCAGAACAATGGCTAGGTTGCCGCTGCTGTTAGATGAGGGGTTCCGACAGGTCAGGGGAGCTCCGGAAGATCCAGTGCCAGATGGGGGTATTTGCTCAGGCTGGGATCAGCCTACTTATGCAAACCTGCCGTTCCTCCAGCATCACCATCTTCTGGGTTCTTATCCCATCACCTGATCTTGCACTGCGCAGGTACATGTGATCAGGTGATGCAAAAAATAAAAAAAAAAACCGCTGATTCCACGTTTTTTTTTTTTTACATGATAAGAAAGCCCCTGAGAATACTTTCAGGCATTCCCCTCCTGGGATATGTGACGCAAGTATGCCAGGAGGCTGCGGGTTTCCACGCATACACACTTACGCCAGTCCTGCCACATGGTTGTGTTATTCTGGAATATTTTCTCCATTATGGTATACCTCCAATTTGGCTTTTATTTTGGTTTGCTCATGCTTTTTCTTGTTTTATAGAAATATAGGAGTACACAGGAAAATACAAAAACTATAAACATATGAACAAGGTGGTATACTTTGATGACACAGTGCACCCAAAGTAATTGAGGGGGGAACATCGTATCAAAATCAAAAACATTATCTTAAGTAGAATTCTAGTTGTATAATAAACAAAAAGATCACAGAATGATAGGATATTGCTACTTAGTTTAGACAAAGCATGAAGAGTACTTGCAAAGCCTCCTCCTCATCCCGGTGGATGTATAATACTCAAACCCAAATATACCTTACCAAATGAAAATTTTTACACAAACCGCAGACAAAAACAGAAATTAATAGGAAACAAGAGGGTGAGAGGAAAGGGGGAGAGTGGGGAGGTGGGGGGTTGGGAAGGGCATAAGGGGGGAGTGCAAAATGTAAATGGTACTTTGACCAACTCAGGTCTAATTTAGGTTCCTGAGAAAGTGAGAAAGAACTAGTCCCAGGCAGCCCAGGTTCTTTTAAATTGTTCTAATCCATCATCATCTTCCGCAACCAATTGTTTCATAAGTCTGATTTTCTCCTTTTTAGTCAGCCATTCTTAAATAGTAGAGACCCCAGTTTGTTTCCAGTGTATAATTACTCTAGCAGCTGTAAGAAAATGGCGGAGCGTTCCTTTTTTAAAGGACTTGATCGAGCCTTAAACCACTTGAGGGTTGTTAGAGATGTGTGAGCCCATATAATCATTAAATAACTGAATTATTGTGCCCCAGAAGCAAAGTATTGCTGAGCATTACCACCACACATGTAGCATAAATCCCCTGGAGGTAGAACAACGCCAACAGGTGTCTGAAATATCAGGTGAAATGCGGTGGAGCTCCACTGGGCACAGGTACCATCTGGACAAGATCTTACAATTGGTCTATTGAGCTATTTCTACTCTCGGCTCCGATTCCCAATACCTTGTATATACTAGATAGTTAGATACAGTGGCCTGATTCAGGAGACTGTATAATTGAGAAATTACATGCCTAGGGCGATCAGGAGACCTCAACATTTCCTCAAACCCTGTAAAAATTCCTTAGAATCTCGGTTATATCTGGAATAGAAGATACATAAGACACGATTTGCCTATACTCAAACCGTGTAGCCATCCTGCTTTCCGTCGTGAGACGAAGGGAAGAGAAGGAGGTAAACGGCCATTCTGAAGAATATCCCCTAACAATCGATTGTTTGGTGAAGACCAGGTCAAGAACACGTACAATAAATGAGGCAACACGTCCATCTTGATGGAATTCTCGCAAACCAAGAAAGTGGTAGAGTGGTGTAATTCTGTAAATCGTAATGTGTTTTAGTGTATAAGGAGGTATAATTACAAGCAAAAACAGCCTAGAAGGATCTGAGGGAAAGGAGATGCCTAAATATTTTATTGCTTCTTTACATATCCTGAAGGTTGCTGAAACCTGCTAAACCCTTCAAAGTCCTTAAGTATGGAGGGAATGGAGGTATGTGGAGTCGTAATATATAGCAAAAGATTATCAGCATATATATGTTTACGTTTATGGTGGGTGTCGCCCAGCTGTATGTTTGGGTTGTTCTGAAGAGCTACTGCAAGATGTTCCTTGATCAAAGCATATAATAACGGAGACAGCGGGCAGCCCTGCCTAGTACCATTGAATATCCTAACGGTATCAGATAAGGCCCCGTTAACTCTCACTTTGGCGGATGGGGAAGAGTATAGAGCCATTATTCTCAAAACCATACAAGTTCCTATCCCTATCTGCCGTAGCGCTTTGCACATGAAGGGCCAACTTACCCTGTTGAAGGCCTTTTCTGCATAAACGGATAATAAACACATGGGTTCTCCTGAGGTTTTGGCGTGTTGAGTTAAAAGAATGGTTTTAAGAGTATTGTCTCTGGCCTCTCTGCCTGGGATAAAGCCTACCTGATCTTTGTGTACTTAAAAAAGGCATGTGGTGAGAAAGTCAGTTGGGTATGAGTTTAGAGAATAAATGCACGTCCACAAAACAAAATCAACAAAATGGGTCTATAGTTCCAACAAACCGTGTGGTCCTTACCGGGTTTCAGAAGGACTGTGATATGTGCCTCCAAGCTTTGTGACGGAAAGGGTGTAACATCTGATATAGAACTAAAGACCTTTGTCAAGAAGGGGACAAGGTTAAGGGCGTGGAGCTTGTAGAACTTTGGGGTGAATCCATCTGGTCCCGGACTTTTACCTGCCGGTGTGGACCTAATAGCGAAGGAGACCTCCTCCTCTGTAAAAGGGGATTCTAAAAAGGACACCTCTGGGTCCAAAATAGGTAGAGCTGTATCAGCGATATATTACTGAAGGGAAGTCGCGACTCCCTGATTTGGATGGAGCTGATATATAGCTCAGAGTTATATTTGTGAAATGTTTTAGGATATCCTGCAGAATGGACATCAGGTCTCCCACATGGGACCGTATAGAAGGTATATATTTGGTGAAAGCCCGAGGGTGAAGCCCTTTTGCCAAGAGTTTTCCACACTTGTCACCATACTGGTATATCAATTTACGAAAGTGATCCCGGGGTGCGGGCGGCAGTCAGTTCTAGAAATGTGTCTGGGGACATGTTTTGTTTATGTAAATGTTCTAAGGTCTTTAAACAGAGAATAATTTCCAATTTCACCCTCTATAATTAACTTGGGGGAGATGGAAGGTCACTGTAACTGATGTGTGATCCGACCAAGGGCAAGAATCAATGACAGAGGGCACAAATGTAAAGAGGAATGGCAGACCAGAACATAATCAATCTTAGAATAAATACGGTGGGATTTAAAATAAAAAGTAAAGTCCTTAGCTGTCGGGTGCAGAGTTGCGTCATACATCTAGCAATCCTAAATCATTTAGTTTAGAGCGGAAAGAGTTCAGTTATATATATAATATATATAATATAATAATGGTGCCTTCTGCACATTTCAAATCATCTAGATACAGGACCGTTGCTACAGTGGGCTACAGTCTGCTTTGTCATAGAGCTTCCCTAAGCTACCTTGGCCTTGGATAATTGTGTGTTTTTTAAATCTTTTAGGAGTTCTGTTTGTCGAATGAGCAGCAAGGAAAAGATCTCTGTGCAAGACCAGTCAAAAGAGAAGAAGACATTAGGCACTATAACGGTTGGTGATGAAGAGGGCTCTTCAAGCTCAGAAGAGGAATTGGAATCTACCAATGGTGAGGCATAACACTTTTTTTAATTGGTAAATTTGGGTTTTCTACGGTCTGTAAATCTGCTTTAAAATTTAAATCAAAATTATTTTACACTAAAAGAAGCAGCAATCCCCAACACGTCTTGCAGACTAGTTTAGTGACAATAAACCTATACCTTATACTGCTTGAATTGTTGCTCTAAAATGCCCGTAGGCAGTAGGGGTGCTTTTATAAGAGGCTAGTTCTATGGTTAGACATAGTACTTTTTAAACAATTTTAGAAATCTTCATCCATTAGGTAGTTTTGTAATGCTCCTGTCTCTTGAAATTATTCCACAGAAGGATGACTGGTAAAGAAATAGCTGTGTTAGGATCACCCATTCTTTAACAGGAGCTGACGTGGACACTTCACATCGACTACGTTTTAATAGTTATCATGTAATTACTATTACAAACTTACTTAAAATAATCTGTATAATTGAGGCAGTTAAATGGTGCAAAAACTGATTTCTCACAGCATCCTCTCAATCTTCCTGTATTGAGAGGCTGTCGAAAAGCTTGTTATATCACTGAGCGTGTAATGGTCAGGGCAGCTGCTGCCTATTGTTTCTTTGTAGTAGGCATTACAAACTTTTGATTTTGCCATTTTTGTGAGGTGATGGTCATATGCATAAAAGGGGAATGGAGCCATTTTAAAAAGACATCCAGGATAAAATGTGGGCAGTGGGCCATCCTGACTGACAGCACACATTGTCTTTCAGTTCTGTGTCAGTCATGACACAAAGACACATAGCATTCAGTCATACTTTAGGTTCTCTGCTGCAGTGTTAGTGCATATGTTCCCTGCAGTCGTACCCCCCTGTGTTTGTTATTGCAGTGAAACTTATGACTTCCCTAGTATCAAACAGCTGTGTACTTTGGACCCACATGCAGGGTTGTTTGTTTATTCACCACATGTTAACACCTGGGGTGAAAAGTAGTATGGCTAGTGTTGCTTTACTTTTTATACCCATAAATTTAATTCTATTGGGCATAACTTCATATACCTGTGTATGAAATAATTCCTTCTTCCTGTGGCCCTTTGCATGTTGTAAATGTATTGTGTCAACATTCTTTGTTTGACAACCTAATGTCACTTTGTTGATTAAATACGTCTATTATTATTTATATATGCAGTTTTCCCCCTTGTTATTGGCTCTGGTTTGTGATAGGGTTGTCCTCATTTCGTGTATGTTACTGATCATTGTGCTTGTGCACCAGCAAGTTTTCTAGGAATGTATACTTAAATCAAACTTGTATTTACTTTCTTAAATTGTAATGATTTTTCAAAAATGTAATTTTCAGATAGTAACGTGAATATGCAAGTCAATGAAAATGGACTGTTGCCTGAACCAAAAAATAGCACTTTGAGCCCTGTCTCTTATGATGAAAAGGTAAGATTCAGGTCTTTCAGGATTTTTTTCCTGCATGTTATGGCTTTTTGTGTAAATTTTTTTTTTTTTTCCTTTTTTTCCCTACATCTGTTTAGCATTTATCCTAATCCAAAGAGTTGCTTCCAAAGTCATGGTGAATCATTTAAATTCATGATTATATGGTTAATGTTTTAGATTTTTAGTGAATGATATATCAACATAACTACGTACAAACCATTACATTTAAACAATCCAGCTCCACTGTCAACAATTTTTTTTTTTATTGTAATTTTTCATTAAACTCAATAACACGAATATAATATATTGCAGTTTTCCGGTCCTTTTTTTTATTTTTTTTTTATTATTATTTATTTATTTTTTTTGCAAGATCAATAATATTTCCTGTATTTGTTTTTTTAGTCTAAAAAAATAAACATTGTCCATGTCCCTTTCTGGGCACCACAGCATCTCCCACCTTCTCTACCCTTTTGTAAACTTTTCATCCTATCGGCCCCAGTGTAAAGGAGTTGACCAAAGACATGCATTATAATGGTCCAACCTGGGTGACCTCCATTACTTTGACTTTTTTTTTTATACAGTGAAATAGTAAAGGTAATGATCCAGGGACATTTGTGTCTTTTGCAAGTTAACCAAAAGGAAAATAAAGGGGTAATAAAACTAAAATAAAAAGACTAAATGCATCCACCACATCTAAGGATTGACAAACTGCAACATATAACATATTTAATAATATATTTGTTTTGGGGTTGAGATATGTACTAGCATTTCTGCTGTGGTGTTTATACTTTTAGTGAAATAATTCTGTACCATTGCGGGATTAGCTTTGTTTGCCCTCCCAATACACTATAGTGATATCATCACTTCTAGCACATAAATTTCATCTGTTTGGGAAATTCTGGTACGCTAAAATTGCAATTTCATCAACGTGTGTGTGTGTGTGTGTGTGTGTGTATAGACTCTTAAACCCACTAAAATGCACAACATGCCTTCATATGTCAGACATATGACTTTGCTCCCTACTTTTTTATGTTTCCAGCCCAGCAAAATTTACATCGCTGTGGAAGCTTCATTAGCATTTAGATAAAGTCTAAATAACCCCCCCCCCCCCCCCATGTCTCCAAAAGCTACAGCTTCGACACTGTCCATATAGGTGATGGCCTCAACCTCTAATGCCGTCCTTGGTCCGTCTCAGGTCCCACCGCCTCTTCCTCATTCTGTTACTGCTGCCACCTGCCCAGTACCCAGCTCTAGATGCCAGTTAACAATGCTGTCCATGCTACATCTCAGAGCCCACCCCCTCCTCTTCCTGCTGCACACCCCAGGGTTGATCAATATGAGCCATCAGGATGCAGGTATACTTCCGATGAGCCAGCTGATTCGAGTGGGTGGCATCTTTAACCCAGCAGCACAGCTCCAAGCGAAAGTGGAAGTGCATGCCATTCACATCCAATTGGTGCAAATCTGCCAGTGTGGCGCTGTAGAAATTCCCTTCTATGATGTCCCAGCTCACATTAGAAATTGGGTAATCTGGCACTTCACCAGCTTTGAATCCAACAAACATGAACATGTTGCATATCACCAGACATTTGGGGCTCAGCACCTTGGTGAGCCGAATAAACGGGTGGTCCAGGTTGGTTTTGTACATTTGCAGTGATTGCTCATGATACCTCATAATATCCTATATACACGAGTTGTTGATGACCACGTCGGGCTGAGGTCTATGTTGGAAGTTGGCCAGCACGCTCTCTATGTACTCTGAAGAGACACGGGTCAGGAAATAGAACCGTACAAGGTGGTGGTCAGTTCTGTAATGATGCACTTGGCGGTAAATTATGCCATTGTGCATTTCACCCAGAGATCCCCCAACGTGTCGTTTGCAAATGACATCACATCTTTCCCTTTCAGCTGCTTCTCAGTCCGAAACTCATCATTCTGCAGTATTTTCACAAGATCCTTGTTGACAGATCTTTAAATGGAGTCTCCCAGGACGGCCACATACTTTTTGTGGAGAAGTCTCCGGACGTCTGCTGAGCTCAATAACTTCATGGCTCAATGTGCTCATCCAGGACCTCTCGGTTCCCGTTAAACATAACGGTGTCTCCCATCTCATCCCCCCGACATATACAGAGGGACTGCTGTCCCACTTCCCAGTTCTGGGGTAACATACACAGAAATTCAGTCTGATAAAGCGTGGTACCGATGGATAAAGCAGAAGACGTGGCCTTCTACATTTAATCACAAATTTCAGATTACACACTTCGGGGTGTCATTAAAGATGCACTACACCCAGCTCTAGATGCCAGTTACTAATGCCTTTCACACTCCATCTCAGGGCCTGCTATAGAGTGAAAGCACATGAAAGGGAACGGGTCTTGGTGGAATCAGCGGGGAAAGAAAACCCTGTTGACCTTCAGTCTAGTCTGGCATCTAGAGCTGGGTACGGGGCAGGCAGCAGCAGTAATGGCAGGAAGAGTAGGTGGGCTCTGAGTAGTTTGGATGGCATTAGAAACTGGCATGTAGAGTAGGGTACTGGGCAGGCGGCAGCATCAGTAACAGCAGGAGGAGGCGGTGGGCCCTGAGACGAAGTTTTGACGGTAATAGCAAGTAGCATCTAGAGTTGGGTACTGGGCAGGCAGCAGCATCAGTGAAAGCAGGAGGAGGAGGTGGTGGGTCCTGAGGCGGAGCAAGGACGGCATTCGTGTTTGAGGCCATCACCGATATGGACAGTGTAGAAGCTGTAGCTACTGGAAACATTGCTGTGTAGGGGACTGCCTTTTCCTATCTGCTGGCTGTAACTTTGTAAAATGTGGCATTGGCAGCGTTGTTAACTGGCATCTACAGCTGGGTGCTGGGCAGGCGGCAGCAGTAATGGCAGGAGAAAGAGATGGTGGGCTCTGAGAAGTGTGGATGGCATTGTTAACTGGTATCTAGAGTTGGGTACTGGGCAGCAGCAGTAACCGCATGAGGAGGAGGCATTTGGCACTGAGACGGAGTGTGGACGACATTAGTAATTGCCATCTAGAGTTGGGTACTAGGCAGGCAGCAACAGTAACAGCATGATTCCAAGACGGTGGTACCTGAGACAAAGTGTGGACGACATTGGCATATGGCATCTACAGTCGGATACTGGGCAGGTGGCCGCATCATTTACAGCAGGAGGAGGAGGCGGTGGGCTCTGAGACCGAGCCTGGACGGCATTAGTATCTTGCATCTAGAGATGGGTACTGGGAAGGCGGCAGCAGTAGCAGCAGGAGTAGGAGGCAGTGGGCCCTGTGACGGAGCGTGGGAAATACATACATTTTTTATCATTTGTGGATATCTAGGAAGTTCTATCAACGTTAAATATCTGTATTTGTTTCACATAAATAACATAAAATTTTATGGGTTTTAGGATACATACCAAGTGCTATCAGAATAAAATATCTGTATTTTTTTGGGAAAAATATATAATTTTTTATGGCCTTTTGGATAGATACCAACTACCAAGTGCTATCAGAATTAAATATCTGTATTGTTTGTAGAGTAATACATCAATTTTTATGGCTTTAGGGATGTATACCAAAGTGGGATCAGGCCTCTAAAGATCTGTATTTTCTGTAGAGAAATATAGATTTTTTTATGGCTTTGGAGATATATAGCAAAGTAGAATCAGAATAAAATATCAGTATCTTTTGCAGAGAAATACCGAAATTTTTAAATTTTTATTGGTTTTAGGATAGATACCAAGTGCTATCATAAAAAAAAATCTTTTTTTTTTTTTTTTTTT
>NC_092868.1:17742089-17795259 GCF_032062135.1 Pyxicephalus adspersus
AAAGTAGAATCAGAATAAAATATCAGTATCTTTTTTTTTTTTTTAGAGAAATACAGAATTTTTTCTGTTTATTTCGATAGATTGCAAGTGGTATCATAATTAAATATCTGTATTTTTTTTCTTACAGAATTACAGAAATACAGAAACTTTTCTGTTTATTTTGATATATTGCAAGAGTTGGCAAAAATTATGATAACTCTTGCAATCTATCAAAATAAACAGAAAATTTTCTGTAAAAAAATAAAGATATTTCATTCTGATACCACTTGCTATATATGAAAATAAACAAAAATATTTCTGTGTTTCGGTAAAAAAATAGATTCCACTTGCTAACTATCCAAAAGGACAGAAAAATGTATGTATTTCTCCACTAAAAATACAAATATTTAATTATGAATCACACAGCTCCATGACAAGTGATATAGGCCTCAAAGTAAATAGAGGCAGAGGGCCCTGAGGGAGGTGCTCAGTAAAAAAAAAAAATAGCCAATTACACAGCTCCATTGCAAGTTTATAGACCTCAGAGACAGAGTAGAGGTAGAGGGCCACAAGGGGCAGGAGTAGAAGAAGATGCTGATACCATGCTGATGGCTGTGAACATGCTCTTCCCATCAAGGTGTCCGTGCAGCAGTTTACGACTAATCAGTACACTCTGCAAAGGGGGTGTTTGAAGTCATTGCCGATCCAAGCTTATTAATTTTAATAAAAGTTATTCGGTCGACATTTTCTGCCGAGAGCTGAATCCGCTTGTTACTCACTATGCCCCCAGCCGCACTGAACGCTCTTTCAGATAACACACTTGCTGCTGGCCAGGCAAGGATTTGAATGGCATGTTCTGCCAGCTCCGGCACTGCTCAGGCTTGGATTACCCAGTAGCCCAGTGGGTCCTGGCTTTGCAGGTTGCAGATGTCCCATGCAGAGCTCAGGTATTCCTGCACCATGACTGAGTAGCGCTGCTGAGTGTCATTGGCAATTGCTGCACAACTGTCAGCTTGCTTCCGCTGAAAAAAAGCCTGCATAGTTACGCTTAGATGACCTCTACTGCTGCTGCCACCCATGCCGCTTAAAGCAGTTGTTTGGCTCCCATGGCTGGTGAAACTGCCATAGGGATCCCTGCTGCTGCAAGCAGCCGGAAAGGCTGAGCACAAGTTACAAGCTCTTCTTGGTAGTGCTGCATTTTAGGTACCCTGTATTGGGGCAAGATCAGTTGTTGTATCTCAGGCTTGTAACGTAGCAATCCAATAGTTGTCAGTCTTTGTTTTAATGTGTTGTATGCGTGAATCTTTGGCTATGCACTCCTGCATGAAGGCATCTGGCTCAAACTACCCACAGCTGAGGTAATTATGGACCCACACTCCTGTGGGTCGAACAGCAGCACAGAGTCATCCTCCTCCTCCTGGTCTTGCCATCCACGGAACATGCCGCCTTGTGTTTGGGTGGATGGATGCCATGTACCTTCAATATCCTCCTTCCCCTTCCTCCCCTTCTCCCATGCCTGCAATGTCCTCCTCATCCTCTTCCACCTCTTCCTGGATTTGTAGTGCACTATGCCTAGTAGGCACGCATGTCCGAGATGATGTTTGAAACGTCATCTCTTAATGCAGCGTCCGCTCTGTGTCGTGTCCGAGATCTACCATCATCTGTTCCAGCAGGCATATGATGGGGATGGTGTCACTGACACAGGCCTGATCTCTGCTGATCATCCTGGTGGCCTCTTCAAAAGGTGACAATACAGTGCACAAGTCCTCAATTTGCAGCCACTCCGCAGGGCTGAAGTAAGGTAGTGTAGGTATACGTCTGAAACAAACAGACTCTGCCACGTAATCCACCACCGCTTTCTGTTGTTCAGCCAGCCGCTGCAGCATGTGGAATTCCAATGTGTGGCCACATCACAAATTAACCGGTGCACTGGCAGGTTGAGATTTGGCTGTAAATCCACCAATCGGGCGCTGGCTGTGTACGACTCGCCGAAATGTGCTGACAACTTTCTTACCTTCAGCAACAGCGGCTGGAGGCCTGGGTAATTTTTAAGGAAACCCTGTACTATCAGGTTCATGACGTGAGCTAGACAAGGTACGTGTGTGAGTTTCCCACAACGCAGGGCTGCACGCAGATTGGCCCCGTTGTCACACACGACCTTGCCTGGCTAAAGTCTCTTGGGAGTTAGCCATATGTCCCCCCGCTCCCGCAAGGCACTTAGGATGGCTGCGCCCATGTGGCCAAGGGAACCCAGGCTTCGCAACCTCAGGACTGCGTGGCAATGTCTGAATTGTGCACCGAAATAGCAAACTGCAGCTTGTTGCTGGCAGTGAACAGATGCTGCCGAATGGGAGGTGCTGGGTCTCCACGGCAAAGTGTCCTTGGAGGAAGAGGTTGAGGCACGAGTCAAAGGAGGAGGTGGAAGTGGAGGTTGAGGAGGAAATTGCATGACGATGTGCTCTGGGCGGAGGTAGGTATGCAGGCCTTGCTGCAGCATCTTCCCTTGCTGCCACCAAAATTACCCAGTGAGCTATATAGGAAATATATCTTCCCACTCCATGCTTGCTCGACCAAGTGTCGGTTGTCGGGTACACCTTGCCAGAAACTGAGTGCTGCAGGGCCATGTCTGCTCGACCAACCAATGCGACGCAAGAACAAATTTTTCTGCAAAATACTGTCGCTTAGGCATAATGTACTGTGGGTTTGCACAGAGGAATGCGTAACGGAACGCATTGGAGTCCACCAGCCAGTAAGGGAGGAGCTCTAACGCAATCAGCTGTGCATTTGCTGCATTGATTAGCTTTGTTTTGGGGTCATTTGGGCAATATTTCCTCTTGCACTCCAGCATTTGGAGGATGGAAGGTTGGATGCTGCTAATGCTAACCACAGAAAAATTGGATGATGGGGTGGAAGTTGTGGGGGATGGCAATGATGCCTGGTCTTGACTGCTAGCAATGCGACAAACAGCAACCAATCTGCGTTGGAGCTCTAGCTCACCGCTTGTGGAGCCTGAAAAAGTTAGTGCTCCGCTACATGCCCCACTCAAATTGCTGACAGCAATAACTTTGGTGGCAGAAGGAGGAAAGGCAGCGGAGGAAGATCGAGCAGTTTGAGCTTGCTTCTTGGGGGGAGGTGGTCGCACATAGCTCTGTGCTTTGACCAGGTGTTCCCGCCAGTTTACCGGGTGGTGGCTTTTTAATTGAGTACTCGTGCAACTTGTTCCAAATTTTTGGGGTTTTTACTTCGTTTCAAGTGTTGAGCACACAGTTTGCAGATGACCATAGTTGAGGCATAGCTGTGGTGACAGCTTCTGATGATTTATGACTATGACTTGCCTAACTGGTACTTGAAGAATGCAGCTTTTACCCTCTTCCTCCCTCTCCCCCCTTGAGGGTGCTCTGCAACTTCTTCCTCCTCCTCGACACAAAAATTGCAAGTGTGCTGTGTGTGTTGTATGCAGCACTTTCCTTCAGTGGTGACGCTTGTATAATGCAGCACAGTATACCAAATTTATACTGCAGTATACACTGCGTCTGTGTGTCTGTCTCTCAGTACAAGTGTGATACTGTGCACGCAGTCAGGGAGGGCACCCTGCCTCTGGCTGCATGTATGTAACACACTGACTGACTAATTATCTATCTATCTAGCTAACAGTGAAACACTCTACCTATCTGAGTACAGTAGGTTTCAGGACTGCATCAATACAGTACAATCCAACAATCTATCTGACTAATAGTGTGATTGTGTCTAACAAAGAAGAGCACTTTTTTCACTTTGACAAAGCAAGCCAAGCAGCACAGAAAGGTTGTGATGCTAGCAAATCTCTGTCAGGAGTGGTAAATGCAGGCACGCCCTGGCCTTATATAGGCCAATGGCTGCCTGTTGGGCATGCAGTGACACCCAATCGGCTCCCTGCCACAACAAACATTGAGGGGAGCATCCCAGCTGTTAATAAAAGGCCCCAGGCATCATGGGGGAGGTCCCTACGCATTGTGCGAGGGTTCGAATTCAGGGCTTCGTATCCAGCAAAATTCGGGCTGGGTCCACCCGAATTTGAACGGTCATATTCGGGTCGAACATTAGGACAACCTGAATTCGAACAACAACACTAGCTCCAACCCCACATAGCGCTAACAAAAACTAATGCTGGTTATGTTCTTCAAACTATTTACAGGCTTAGTCCACAAAAAACTCCAGTCTTTCATTCCACGACAAGCTGGGGGTACTTTTTCAAACCATAGCTGCTGAAAAACCCTTTAAAATACGGTTAACCAAATTTCTTTGTGTCCTTGAAAAGCCAATAAAATGCAGTGTTGGTGAAACCTTAGAATAGGTGTATTCGAAATCTTACAATTACTGTGGAGGTTAGCAGACATTGACTGCTTTTAGATCTCTTGGGAAGTTTGCAATAGAGTATGCAGCATCTGAGGCCTAGAATCATGACCCTCCATGGTAATATTGGATTCTATACAGAGGGGACAACATCAGTAGTCGGTGTCCTGTACTGCTGCTATACTAGCTGTTTTTCTTGTCACAAAAAAAAAAACACAATTTTGGGAACATTTCTAAAACTGGTGGAGGCTAAACAATTTTATATTTTACATGCTTTTTTTGTTAATGTGTAACTTGACACTCTCATTTTGATCAATAAACCAGAATGTGCCTTTTTTTATATCTGTTAAAACAGTGCAACAAAATTTCTGTTTCTGTCAGAAATCTTGTGTTCTCTCTGACTGTTGGCATCATTTCCAGCTCCCTCAGTGATATATAGGAGGGAGACCAATATGCACAAGATGTGACAGGTCCTGTTCTATGGTTACATCACTGCTTCCAAATTTCAATATGGCAAGTTAGTGTTGTCAACCTTTGACAGCAAGTGTGTTAGGGCTGCATAAAGGAGGGAGAAAGGGTGGAGGGGCTCTAAAAAAAACTTTAAAATTAAAACTAGTCCTGCTATCAATTTTATTGCAGCAATATAAATATTTGTATATAACAATGGGGGTAAGTATAGCTACAGTCCATCCAGAGCAAAGGTGTTTTTGGTAAATCATCCTGGACATTGGGCCTCCTTTCTAAGTGTGTCTAAGGGAATAATTTTAAATGCTATAAAAATAATTCAGATACTTGTCTCACAAAAAAACAAAAAAAAAAACAAACTTGTATGATGCTTTTTAAAGTGCACAGAAGATATGCAATCTTTGATGCACCTAAATAAGCTTTATTTTTAGACTTTAAAGACCTCAATTTCAGCATCATTTCATCCAATAACAAATTGGAATAAAGGTGCAGTATCATTGTGGGATGGTTTGGTAGAATGTTACTTAACCTGAAGATTGGCCTTTAGCCACATGTAGCGGTATTGTTATTTGTACAAGTTAAGTTCATTTTAACATTACCACAATGCAGTATAGAGTAAAGAAAAAGCCATAACTGGTAGCTGTAGATGATGCGGGCAAGGAGTCTTTCCTCTGACACATTATTAACTGGGGCCTAGTGTCCTTTCTTGGACAGTGGAAGCTGTATTTAATGTTGAAAAACTAATTTAAAAAAGCTGTTGAAGCTTACATGCAGTTTGTATTATAAGTTTTCTAAGTTCCTAGTCTAGACCGATCTTTCTTCTGTCTTTTATCTTTCCCCTTTTGGCCACGTTTCATTATTCCTTTTCCCTTCCATCTGAGGTGACTGGTTGGTCCTGTTCTTTTTCTTGGTCCTGTTCTTTTTCTTTTTTCTTTCATGCACTGATGTCTTTCTTTTTTCGTTCAATTGCCGTTTCCCCTATTTGCTCCTTTTCTTTGTCATGCGTGATTGTGCACATGCACCTGCTTGTGTCTCCCTCCATCCCACAGCCCCTTCTCACCTTTGTCACTCCCATCTTACCCCTTGCTGGACCAATAGGTCCCTCCGTGTGGCGTCAGAGCTTGCGCAAAACCGGCATCATTCTGGTGCCCCAAAGAGGCCAAAAGGCTGCGGTGAGCATCATTTGTCTTGTCTTTTGTTTGTAGTGTATGTCTGTGTGTGATTTGTTTTGTTTTTTGTGCTTGTTTTTCTTTTCTCATTTCCTCTTTTTATTTATCTTCAATTTTTATACATATTAATAGAAAGGGTTCTTCGCTGTAATTCTGTCGCAGAAGCCTCTTACTGAGAGATATGAAAAAATTTGTATGCAGAATTCTTTTTTCAGCCTACACTCTAAGATATTACTGGACCCACACCATCCTTGGTAGTCATTAATATAATGCATGCAGAAAATACTTAATTGACAAGCTCTCCTAATCTCTCCCTTTATAGGAGGTTTGACTTGTATAATTGGGCAAATTGTCATTTGAAAAGTGTAGGTTTTGTTGCTACAAATTATAGAAGAGCTTTATTAGTTTTGAATGAAGAAATTTGTTCACATATTGCAGTGACTAAGATATGTTTCATTGTTCTGTGCTTTGTTTGAAACTACTGCCTGATTATGTTGTATGAATGTCTATAAAGTGAGCAGACATCCCTGATGCCACTCTTTGTGGTCCAGAAAAATGAAATCTGGCAAATCATTGTGAATATATAATTCCATAGGGTTGGTCTGGCACAAATAAAAGATGACTGTGGACATAACGATTCCTCGCCATTTGGTAAAATTGATAGGAACATAATAACATTTTAGTTTGCAAGTATCTGCACTTGTCTTCTGTTTAATTCTTGGGTCTAGAAAGGACCCTAAATACAAGGCTTCGGGCTTGTAAGGTCTTATGAGCTTTCCAAAATTAATTAATTATGTAAGCTTCCAGTTCTTACTTGGTTTTGTAAAAATACGGTCTGCCTGGTTTGTGTTCTGATTCTTTCTTTTCATTTCAATCATTTTTTTATTGGATTTTTTATAACATTTTTTACTACCAAAATACCCAAAAACCTACAGAAACATACAAAAACAATCTTGCATATAAAATGAGTCCCCCCCCCCCCTTCCCCCAAAAAAGAAAAAGGAAAAAAACTTACACTCCCCCCAGGGTGTCCGCTGCGTCAATAGTATCAAATAATCAAAAATGTCAAATGTCACAAAGTTAACCGACTTAAATTGTCATCAACACTATCTATAGAGGGAAAATAATTCTCTATCCAAGGAGACCAGACTCGTTCAAACCTAACCATAGTATCTGACCTCATTGCCCTCATTTTTTCGTTACACAAAAACCACAACATTTTTTGTTTGACCTGTGACACCGTCAGGATTGATGACCTCCAAGCTTTTGCGAATACCATTTTTGCTGCTGTAAAAAGAAAAGTCAATAGTTTGAACAGGAAAGGTAGTACAATGTAGAGAGTTGTAATACTCAAGAGTTAACTCTATTGTCACATGTGCCGCATAACAGTCTTTAACATTGTGTAAAGTGTAGATGCGCTTAGTGTCAGCAGTCAGCTGGAAAGCTATTGGTTCCCAGGTACAAGAGAATACCTGTTGAATTTGCATAACTGTCTGTTTCAAAAACTGGGAGGTAGTACAATGTGAGAAACAAAGGTATTTTTTTTTTTTTTTTGGAAACGAACGGCTAATTACTGTGTATGCTAATTCGTATATACTTATCCTTTGTAGTCTAATCTTGGTGCAGTCCCACCATATATGCAGTAAAGTGCCTTGTGTGGAACATCCCTGGAAGCGCTTATTGGATAAATGAGGCGACATTTTATGTAGGCGGTAAGGCACCATGTACCAGCAGATAAGCAACTTATAATAGGATTCGATAGCAGATGCATTTACACTACACAATGTGCCGTTGTTTCCCAAATCGGTGCCCATTCTCCCTGTTCTGAGTTGATATTTAAATAGTCCTATTAATACAAATAGATACCATACTGACGTTCTTTTTAGCATAATGGCTAAATTGAAGATATCGGTAATACTTGGTTAGGAATTTTAAACTCCTTGTTTATGATGTATTTAGACCATTCTTTAACCACAACTAAAAGCAAACTTATCAATGCCTGGGGCAAAACATGAATTACCCACTATTGTAGACAAAGGTGGGTGTGGAGATAATAGACCTCCTGAGTACCATTGGATTTTACAGCGGTGGTCTTATCTTTGGCGGTATTTAAAAAATAGTTGCAATACCTACTGGTGCAGTACCATAAGCTTCCAGTGATACCCACAAAGGCGGTTTGTGGTCAATATTGTGTAATGTTAACGGGGCTAATTGCGCGTCAGTATAATTAGCCATATTGGGGACAGAAAGTCCTGGTCTGTGTGGAAGAGGGTGGAACAAAAGCCCTCTTTACGATTCTCTGGCGTTTATCTCCCCAAATAAAAGTAAGAAACTGCCTTTGTAATATACAAACTATATGTGATGGTAATGCAATTGGAAACACTCGAAGAGAATGTTTGGAAGCTATGTCATCTTGATGGCTGCTAGGAAACCAACTAAACTTATTTTTGTATAGGAGAGAATACAAGAAAAGGTTTTTTTTGGCCAATTATAATCAAACTGCTTTTTTATAAAATAAAGAAATTAAGATATGTAAATATACAGTTACAATAAGTTTTCTTGTTTGGAACCCTTTCCTTATTTTGCATTGAGATCATGCAGTAGGGAGATTTTTTTTTCTTTACATAAAAGGGTTGTCTACGCTTTTATGTAAAGCTAAACTTTTGAGTTTGGGTACGCTTTATTCATCCATTTGGAAGTTGTGTATTAAAGTATAGGATTTTTCCAGGCTTTCTTCTGTAAAAGAGAGGCCTAGGTGTCTTTCCCAGCCTCCTCTAAAAGAAAAAAAAAAGGGATGTCCCTGCCTGTGTTTGCTTAATAAAACTGCATATATGCTGGATACCCATGTACAAATTTAGTCCCTTGAATCAGAAGCTTTTCAAAAACTGTTGGTTGTCTAACATTAGATATAGGGTCCAGGGAAGTTAAATAGCGTTGTATTTGACGATAGGCTAACCATTCAGTACCATGGAGATCCTGAGGGATATGTAGATCAGATAATGGAGGTACTTCACCATTTCATAAAATTTCCTAAAAAGTGTAGGTGCATTCTCAGCGTTCAAGCCAGAAATCTGGTCGACTCCATAGTTGCAGGGAAATCTAGATTACCAAAAAATGGAATTGGCTAGGTGTAGATGATAAAAGCTTATGTTGCACCAATGCATCCTGAATCGAGTATGTATCACCGATGTTGGAATCTGTGGAAGTAATGACCTTGTCAGGGGTTGTAGTAAAGAGAGACCAAAGGGTGCATGGATAAAAATTAATTCAATGTCACCCACAATTCGGACTCCCTATCATGTACCCAGTCCAATATCCGATGTAGAATAACTGCTTTATAATATAGACCAAAGTCTGGTAGTGCGAGTCCACCTCTGGATTTCTTCCTGGTAATTAGTTTACTGATCCACGATGTCTTCCTAGACCATATAAAAGAGGGAATCAAACGCTGCAAGTGGGGAAAAAAAATAATTCGGATGTGGAGTCGCTACTGTATAGAAGTATTCGACCTTTCCATGATTGGTACAACCCAGAATATGTCTTCAAAGTACCTTCGATACTTCGGCGTAAAGGCCTATAAATAATGTCTGCCATAGAGTTTAAATCACTGGGTATGCGAATACCCAAATATTTAAGAGATTTATCTTGCCACTAGAATGGGAAATTAGTTTTTATATTAGAGATTAATATATGGGACATAAAACTGAAGCCATGGGCATTTCTGTCATAATTGACCTTGAAATTACTCACCCCACTAAAACAGTCAAATTTAACATTAACATTTAACATTAACACAGGAATGGATATAGATGGATAAGTAAGGTACAACAATGTCATCTGCAAAAATTTACATTTTATGGTGATGAGTATCAATCAGGAGGCCTTTAATGTCTGAGTTGGCTCGTATAGCATTGGCTAAATGTTCCATTGTTGGAATGTATAGAAGCTGAGACAATGGGCAGTCTTGTTCCATTGTTATTTGGAAAAGACTTAGGTAATACCCCATTAGTTCTTACCTTGGCGGACAGGTTGGTATAAAGGGCCAAAATCTTATCAAATATCACAGGTCCTAGCCCAATTTGTAGGAGTGTTTTCTGTAAGAAGGTCCAATCCAAGGAGAAAAGGCAAGTGGGAATCAACTTTTTTTTTTTTTTTTTTTTTGCGCCCAGTGTTTTAACTGATTGGCAATAAGTTTGGAATAAATCCGGATATCTAAATCGGTCAGAGAGATGAACCTGTAACTGCTACATATAGTGTTATCTTTACCTTGTTGGGGAGTATTGTTATATGAGGCTACAAGGAATGGTTCGCGAATGGTGTATCCTTAGAAATCGCGTTAAAAGCTGATAGCATAGGTGTTTATAGGGTCTCCTGAAACGTTTTATAAAATCTGGGTGTCAACCCATCTGGGCCCTGGCTTTTCCCCACAACCAGGGAAGATATACACACCACCAATTCCAACTCTGTAAAAAGATGATTTTTTCTTAGACTTTTGGGAAATCATCGGTAACGCGGTCTTCTTGAGATATTCCTGTACCTTTAGAGTGTAACAACTCTCGATGCATCTCAAAAAATTACCTTTCAAATTATACAAAGTTTAAAATAATATTAGATGCAATATCCAAAGGATTATGTACTTTGCGACCTGAGGGTGATTTACCCCCCCCCCCATAGCGGTAATCCCCAGTGTGGCTTGAGGTGAATTTTCCATGTAAAAAGCGGTAATCCCGAGTTACCATATAGGTTATATCCATTCTTTTTCCTTATGTCTGACTGAAGCTACTGACAATGAGCAGACTGGGTAGCTGCAATGTTTGTTTATTGGCTCCTTTGTAAAAGGAATATAAAAATTAGTGACCACAAAATAGTGTAAAAATTGTGTAATATGAGATTTTATTACAAACTTTTTAAAGCTCATTTGTTGCTTTCTGAGGGGTGATAGTTGCATTTTAATGCCTAAATTTGTTGCAATATTTATTACTTGTAAATTTTAAGGCTTCTTTTTTGATAGTGCATGCAATTCACCATGCAGCCCGTAGGGAGAACATTTGGGGACACTATAACCGGAAGACACTGGTGTTATAACCGTGCAGACACAGCACACATCTCTAGCATTTACAAAAATAGTTAGGATTTTCATGTTTGGTTTGGGGAGGGGTGTATTACTGAATAGGTGTGTTATGTTCCTTAATCCCCTTTTGTGGATTAATTGATTTGTTTACCACTCTCCAGTTTTACAGCCTGCCAGGAGTCAAATTCCTGTAGAGAATATAAAGCCTAAGACATTTCATCAAGAATGCAGTAAAGGATAAGGTTGCACTGAGATTGGTGATGGGTTTGCAGTGAAAAACCAGTATATTGGTTGGGGCACCCAGTCTCCATAGACTTAATATAGGACTTTCGGAAGAAAGTTAGAGCATGTTAGTATTTAGACATCTGAGATATTAGAGGGGTTTTTTTTTTTTTGTTTTTTTAGACTTTGCAGATATGAGAGGTTTTTTATGCCTTGAAGAGGCTTGCAAAATAAGTACAGTAAGTCCATAATTATTCGGACAGACAACTTTTTTCTAATTTTGGTTCTGTACATTACCACAAGTAATTTTAAATGAAAAAACTCTTTGAGCTTTAATTAAGTGGGTTGAACAAAAAGATTGCCAAAAATTTAAAGAACTAAAGCCTTTTTTTTTTTTTTTTTAACACAATCACTTAATTTCAGGTGCTCAAAAGTAATTGAATTTTTAATACTTGGTTGAAAACCCTTTGCTGGCAATGACAGCCTGTAGTCTTGAACTCATGGACATCACCAGATGCTGGAATTCCTCCTTTTTATTGCTATGCCAGGCCTTTACTGCAGCGGCTTTCAGTTGCTGTTTGTTTGTGGGCCTTTCTGTCTGAAGTTTAGTCTTCAACAAGTGAAATGCATGCTCAGTTGGGTTCAGATCAGGTGATTGACATTGGCCATTCAAGAATATTCCACTTCTTTGCTTTAATAAAATCCTGGGTTGCTCAAGCCATAACACTGCCTCCACCATGTTTTACAGATGATGTGGTATGCTTTGGATTATGAGCTGTTCCACGCCTTCTCCGTACTTTTTTGTTGCCATCATTCTGGTAAAGGTTGATCTTGGTTTCATCTGTCCAAAGAATGTTTTTCCAGAACTGTGCTTGCTTTTTTAGATGTGTTTAGCAAAGTCCAATCTAGCCTTTCTATTCTTGAGGCTTATGAGTGGCTTGCACCTCGCAGTGCACCCTCTGTATTTACTTTCAGTCTTCTCTTTATGGTAGACCTAGATATCGATTCACCTACTTCCTGGAGAGTGTTGTTCACTTGGTTGGCTGTTGTGAAGGGGTTTCTCTTCACCATGGAAATGATTCTGCGATCATCCACCACTGTTGTCTTCCGTGGACGTCCAGGTCTTTTGGCGTTGCTGAGTTCACCAGTTCTTTGTTTCTTTCTCATGTTGTACCAAACTGTAGAGTTTGCCACTCCTAATTTTGTAGCAATTTTTAGGATGGGTTTTTGCAGCTTAAGGATGGCTTGTTTCACCTGCATGGAGAGCTCCTTTGACCGCATGTTGTCTGTCCACAGCAAAATCTTCCACATACAAGCACCCCCCCTCAAATCAACTCCAGGCCTTTTATCTGCTTAATTGATAATGACATATCAAGGAATTGCCCATACCAGCCCATGAAATAGCCTTTGACTCAACAGTCCAATTACTTTTGAGCTCCTGAAATTAAGTAATTGTGTGTGTAAAAAAAAAAAAAAAAAAAAAAAAAAGCCTTTAGTTACTCAAATTTTTATGCAATCTTTTTGTTCAACCCACTGAATTAAAGTCTGCAGTTCAACTGCTTTTGAGTTGCTTCATTTCAAATTAATTGTGGTAATGTACAGAACCAAAATTAGAAAAAAGTTGTCACTGTCCAAATATTTATGGACCTAACTTGTTCAGTTATTACAATCTGTTCACTAATTATATTAAAAACATTTCATTTATGGGTTTTATTCATTACCTCTGATTTAGATTTACACATTCACTGTATAAACTGAAAAATGTTTAAAGATTTTTCTTTCCTTTGAATCACTGAACTAAATTTTACTTGTACAACTATGGTTTCTGAGAACTGCTGCACATCTGCATTGAGGCAACCAACTTCTGGCCAGTTTTCAAGCAAAGGATGCTTGGACCTTATTCCACAATTCTTCTGCATTTCCTGGTATTGCCTCTGAAACTGCATTTTTTTTTATGTCGTCCCAAAAGTTTTCTCTTCGATTAAGGTCTGAGGATCGGGTTTGCCGTTCCATACCATCAGTTTTGTTGGTCTTGGAACCAAGACGTTGCTTGGTGTGTTTAGGGTTGTTATCTTTTTGTAACACCCATTTTAAAAGGCCTTTCCTCTTCGGCATATAGCTACATGAGTTAAGGTTTTATGTCTAGTTTGGCTCTGTTTTAAATGTTGAACTTCCATTCTCATCCCTTGATGTTTTTTTGTGTGCTTTTATATTAATGTTGTTTCTGTTATTCTTTCCCCAAATTTCAGTCTTTCAGTAAATCAGATTTTCCTCCCTAGAGGTTTTTGCAGGGTTAATGGGTTTAGGTGTAATTGCTGTTCATCATTTTTTTAGTGCAGTGGCCAATGAAGATAGTGAACATTCCAATCTGGCCATAAAATGTAATAGTTGAAGAGAATTTAGATTTTTATGAAGAGACTGATTAGGTATTTGCAAAAGTGGAACTTTTTCCCAATGGCACCTGAGAAATATCTCTTATCCTGCTCTGAGACAGGGGTGTACTGTGTGATGGGGCTAGTACAAAACCTTTATCAGGCAATACTGCTTCCTAATTCATCAGGGAAAATAAAACTTTTTGGCTCAGATGAGGCTCCTGGCATATTGTGCCAATATTACTCTATATTTACTAACCTCATCTCAGTACTTTGCCAGTTACTGGTACTATCGGATTGGAGGTTAAGCTGCTCAGTGTACCTTTTTTTATTGATTTTTTTTAAATAATGCTGTAAATTAAAACCTAATTCTGCTTTACACAATTTTTCACCACTTGATGAATGAGGGTGGTGTTTCCTTGAAATTTTATTAGAACTAATTGGCCAAGATGTGATTCCTTTGGTTGTACTTTGTCTAGACCATGGTTGGATGGCACAAACTGTAAGGATGGCATCTGAGACTTTCTAGAGAATTATTACATTGGGAGCCACAAAGATTGTTTATGCAAAAAGTGTGTGTGGAAGTTGGAATCCTACCCAGCATTGGGAGACATTTATTAAACTAATGCAAACAAAAAATGGTTAACATAACATATTTCATTTTGCTTAGTGTGAGCTTAAGAAAGGAGCAATTGTACACTGAAAATACATTGTTTAAAGAAATACATACTACAATTGTATATCTAGCTCACATAAAGTGACTGATAATTGTATACCTGTGTTAGTTCTGTAAATGTCTCAACCCTCCACCCCCCAGCGTTTAGTGTTATAGTCACTCATTGTTTTGCCAAAATACATGACTGCATTGATCCATTATTTTATTTTTTTTTACTCTACCCTGTTTATGCTTGCATACAAGCTGTGCGTGTTTTTTTTAGCTGTTCAGCAGTCCTTTTTTTTTTTTTTTTTTTTACATTTTTTTAACAACTTGGCAATCCCCCCAAAATTACATTCTTCCATATCCATAGTTTACTGGGGCACCAAGCAGCTTCACAGAAAAATGCCAGCTTTCCCTTACCAACTTGAGAGCAGGCTTACGGAAAACTGGCAGCTTCGGGGCACTGCAAGATGCCAAAGCAAAGGACAGTAGCTTCACAGAGCCTTCGATCAAACGCTCTGCTTCCAGCCCCCGCCTGGACACCCAAGAAAGGGTGAGCAGTTGTTTAATTCAATTTTTAGGGTGGAACAAATAAAGGATTACATCTATGGGGTTGGTTTTGCTCAAATACCTCAGAAGGATCAGTAGTTTGGTTTAAAGGGTTTTTAGTTTCCTTTAAAAACCATTAATATTATTATTATTATTAATAATAAACAGTGTTTATATGGCACCAATATATTACACAGCACTGTACAAAATTTAGGATTAGCTGAGAAATGTATTCCAGTCCAAGGTCCTTGCAGTGTAAACCTCACTGCAGGAATCCTATGAGAGAGGTTCTAATACTTCTGTGCAACTCTTAACTTCCCAGACAGTCTTGCTGTTTTAAGGTTTAGGTCACACCACTCAATGCTATATAGCCCCAAATATTTTTTTCAGTTATGGAGGATGTTTGATAATGCAAAGATAATTTTAGCATTTCTATCTGGGCTGCAACATAAAACCTCCAGTAAGTAGCTATATGGTCATATGTAAATACTGTTTTGTTTTTTGTAATAATAATAAAGATAGCCAAAAATTTTACATTGTCTTTTCCCATATTTGTAAAGCCTTGCTTGCATAACTCGCCTATCTTCCTGTAGCATCTCACATACCATCAATGCAGTGTATGACTCTTTAGCAGCCTGTTATTTTTAATATTGTGGCAGGTGATGTTTTGATAGAACACTAACTTTATGAAAAGCTTTCCACAGTCTAATAGGCATGTCATTAGGAACTCAAAATCTAGTGTCATCCAGAACAACTGATCTGAATCCCAGCCACAACCATAGGCATGCTTAGAAGCTAAATGACACAGTGACCATGCCCGATATTTGCTTTTTATTTGTTTTCATATTCAGTGTTCACTATATTGTTCCCTCTGAACTACTGATTATTTTTTCGACTTTGAGTCCGCAGCATAATAGCCCTGGGGAAATTGTCTCTGATTTAAAGAGACATTTTCTTGAGTCTGACAAAATGGAAGCACCAGAAATGGATCTCCTTTGTCCCACCACAAACTGGGTTTCCAAGTTTATTGCCAGAACATAGGGCCATCTTAGAGAACCCAGGTTTTGTTGTGTGGATGCAAGGTCATATAAATGATGATGTGATTCGATTATGCAACAATTTTAGGTTTGCAGATCTGTCAAATTAATTGGGGACATAGATCTCATACATAATATTGTTTTTTTTTCAATTGGCTTTTTACCTTTAAGAGGACATCAATGAACACATTCTTCTTGTCAACTTAACCTAATGTAATCATGTCTTAACAAAGCCATTATCTCTAAAAGTTTAATTCACAATATGTATTGATTATGTTCTGTACCTAGTTATGATCTTTCTTTACCATTTATTGTACTGTTTAGGCAATGAGTAAAGTGTCAAAACAAGAACTGCAAGAATCACTGTGTATGTTATTTAAGGGAATGAAGGTGTTTCAATAAGTATCTATTAAGGAATGTAGGGTACAGGTGGTTGCAAAAATTACGCTTCCAGATAAAATAAATTGCAAAAGGGTATTATAATGTGTATTTTAAATGAAAAGTTATGATGCAACAGATATATTCTGAGAATATAATCTAGGTTTCTAGGAATAATATTTTATCTACATGTCAGGAATAATTGTTTTCATCTACATATCATTTAAAATCAATGTTTTAAAAAGTCTAAACCAAAAACCTAAAATGTATAATTGCAATAACCAAGAGTAAGGCTATTTTATTGTGTACCTTCTATTCCAGATGACATCTTGTACAGCGGATGGGCTGAACAATGGCCTGGTCTCTGTCTCTTTACTTTTCTCATATATATATATATATATATATATATATATATATATATATATATATAATCTCCTGAGACATCTTTTGCATTACATGGAGATTACAACAACATATTGTGTGCTTGCGAAACATGGGTACTAGGTAATATTGCCATAGTACAGTGTTATCAGTTCACATAGGTATCTAGTGAACAGCATAATTACCACCACTAGACATAAGACCTCTAATGTAAAGTTGACATTTCCTCAGGTGCTGCGAGAGGAAGCAGCGCTGGCCTGATGAGATGGCGATAGAGGATAAGGTGGGCACTCAGTTGCCTTATATAATGACAATTCAGAAGCTTTTTCCTTACAACAGGAAAAGTACCATATGGTGCAAGAAGCAGAGCTTCTAACTGGATGTAGCAAGGGTCTCTAAGACCAATAAAGCTTACAGTATACAGGGTAAAAGAGCTCTTGCCATGATGTGCTGGTACACATAGCATATTATGGTACACTAGAAATTGTTTGCATGTTTTTAGGCGGGGGGCGGGCAGATAGATTCAACTTTTGCATCTTGTTTTTACATTTTATTTACATCTTGCAAAATGTTACCCTGCCATTTGTTGTATTTTGGAGTTGTATGTATTTTGGGTTTATATAAGGCTTTACACTGCATTGTACATGTTAATAAAAAGTTCCCAAAATAACATTAAAAAAAAAAAAGACACCCTCTTTCTTTGCGGATGTGCGCTCTCCCATCTGATTACAAGCTTTTCTGTTCATGTCCAAATAAAACCTAGTTTATACTGTAGTGTCTAGAAGAAATAAGCTTAAATGGTCAACAAAATATCTGACATTTTGTATGTTAGGGTGTGCATGTTGAAGTGTTCATTTTGCAGAGAGAAGGGCAGATTTGCCTGTGTGATTAGTTTTCTGCTTGTATTCACGGTTTTACATTTTGTCTGGCATTTAGTTTTTTTTATTTTTTTATTTGTTTTTGTTTTTGGTTTTTCATAGAATATAGAGCCATGCCTGGCTTATATTCAGCCCACTCCAGCCAGAAAGATTTTTAGCCTTCAAGACTCAGATTCTCTAACAAATGCTAAGGAGGGGTGAGTAATTTTACCTATTAGCTTACTTACACAGTGCCTCAACTCTTCTTTTGCCCTATTTTTATCTATTTATATTCCTGTACCCACACTTGCTGTTGTTAATTTGTGCCTTTCCACTCACCAAAAATGCTGTTTACATCCTTTACACGCATGTGCTACATGCCATAGCTGAGTAACTCCTGGCCCAAAAGTCCTCAGGCAGGGTTGTGTTATAGAGAATGAGAGGAGACATGTCAGACCAAGCTTTTTATCGAGTGGTGACTATTGAGAGCACTAGCTGTATCTTTGGTGCATGTTAAGAGTGTACAGTCCATAAAAAGACAAATAATTTTTTTGGATGATTTGAAAGGTCTTCTGAGCCTAGCTAACCTGTAAATTGCCTTTGCTAATTTATAATAAAACTTTAAGTGTATGTGTAAAATCTCTATACACTTTTGAACATCCAAGTTCAACACCATTTTACATTTGAATTAATATGAGGACATGGCCTACGCTCTAAACCGCATACTCTTAGTCTCATTCAAACATGGAATAATGCACGCAGGGCATTGCATAGAACTGGGTAACAAGATGCTGAAGTCAATAGGTTTGATGAAATCATGATTTTTACATGTGGCAATATTGCCAAAAAATATTTTCAGCAGTTTAGTGATTTTATTTCCTGCCTGGAAAAACATTGTATTTGGAAAATGCTAAGGCTGCTATTGCTTGGCACTGAAAATGGAGATCTGACCAGCCTGTGGAAATTGACCTCCCTGGGGCCATAACTCTAATCTTTTGTTTGCATGCTGTCATACCCTATACTAGGATTATCTGCACCAAAGGCCAGCCCAATATTTCTATCTTGAAGTTTTCTGTATCTGTTCCATTATTTCTATTTTGACAAATTAAAAATAAATTATTTGCTGTATAGTGTTAACAAATTTTGAGACTACTTGGCAATTTTATCTTAATTTCCTGTATGTTAATTTCTGCAAGATGTATATAATTGCTAATGTATTTATGACTAAATACTATATAATTACATTTGTGGTGTGTATTTATTAACCTGTTAAGCACCCATACCATAGATCGCTATAGATCAGATTAGATTGATAGACTCAAAATTATTTTTCTTCAAACTATAGAATAATAACTTATGAATAAACTTGATAAAAAGTGGTTTGTGACATCTCATACCTGAGTTTTTTAACAGTAGATTAAACAAAAACAAAGTCTCATTTGGTCAACATAGAGCGACAGAATGTGGGCTCCACATGAAACTTGACATGGTTCCCACTACACAACTGCACACAAACACCTTGACCAGCATGACTGCCACCACCTCCACCTTGTCATCCAGCACAAGCTCCACTGTTGACCCTAGAGACAAACGAAGGTAAGACACCTTTCAACTGTCGCCCTTTTGTTTGAACCTCTCAGGTTGTAATAATGGTGTGATGCTTAGACTTTTACTGCTAGGCATGTGTTTTGCTGTCACTCTGCATGTATACACAAATTCAATGTTTTCACTGATGGGATCCTTGGAATCATGATTGTTTTGTTTTAAATTATAAGGTACTAATCTTAAACCTGGAGTGTTGTGATATAATAAAGCATTTTGGACTGTATTCCTAAGAGATAAGGAGTAGGCCATTCTAGTTCATGGCTGAACTCTAGTCAATCTGCTAAATACACAGGTAAAACATGCATATAGTAGTTTACCTGCTAATTTACCAGCCAAAGGACTTGTCTTCTCTTCATCCAGGTCTAATATTTGCAAGGCTTTGACCTGGCATGAGCCCCTTTAATGTCCTGTAAAGTACTCGGACCGGGAGAGAAAACTATTAGTGATATCCCAAAAGGAGGATAAAGCAAAAAAGAAAAAAGATGCTCATTAGTCTCTGATGCTCCTTAGGTGTGCATTTAGCTCTTAGCCTGGTTTTCAACTGTCTCATAATTAATAGATGCTTAAATTGTGCCAACAGATCTTACCAAACACCTGTGCGGGATGAAGAGTCGGAGTCTCAAAGGAAAGCCCGATCTCGGCTTATGAGGCAGTCAAGGCGATCTACTCAGGTAAAACAGACTTTTTACTTTTAAGGCCACCAATGCTAACCTTTAGATGTGGGTTATGGTTATGATTTAATATTTAGTATTTATGTTTTTCAAGGTTTTTTTTTTTTTTTTTTTTTTTTTTTTTTTTTTTTTAGGGTGTCACCCTTACTGACCTCAAGGAAGCAGAAAAAACGCAAGGGAAATCGGTGGATTCTACTCAGGCATCTAATGTAAAAGAATGTGATGTAGGACTGCAAGTGGATAAGGAGCAGCTCCTGGTAAACATGTATTACAATTCCTCAACCTCTCCTAGATTACATATTGTAGCTTTTGTGCATTGGCACTGTACTAGAAAAAAAGCTATTTGATCACGCAGTTTGTGAACTGCTTTTATTGTACACAGGCAATGCCTATAACTATTGTAGCCAGCGGTTCCACTAAACTGGGTGCTGGGGTACTTTGGCAAGATTTTTTTTGTTGCAGGTTCACTGGCTGATAACGGTTACTGTGGCAGCTTCAGCCTCTCTGCTTCTCTACTAGCTAGCCAATCACTAAGGACACAAAGAACATTCTCACTGATAAGTGAAAGAGAAGGCTCACATGAGAGAGAGGTTGAGGGTATACAGAAACTGGTGGAAAACTAATAGTGGACCAACCATTGTGGTTGTTTATAATGTTTGTATATTATCTTCCCCCCAAGGCACTGTAGCCTTGGCTAGAACAAACACTGAACCACTGTCCAAACATTTGTTAGGTATTTTTCTTTTTTCTGTGCCTTGAAAACCTTTCCACTGCGAGTGTATCCACTGTTCTGAGATTTCAAAACTCCCCTTTCCAATTGTAACAAAAAAATCAGTGTTTTTTTATTGGCTAAAGCTGGGATTATTTTTTTTTTTTTGTATTTAACAAGGAGCTAAATTTATTTATAGTTTACTTTAGTATTAATAGAAATGCCTTTTTATGGTATTTGGTATACATAATCTTGTAATGCATGGCTGCCAAACTTTATAACGAGCCAGAGGACACACTTGTACCCACAGGTTGAGTTGAAGGTCACTACTAGCAACCAATACTGTTCTTGGCATACCATTCATAAGTGCAATCTATCAAAAACTCCTGGTCGACAGCATTTGGGAATGGGGACAATGTGAGGGCACAAAAGAGAAATTTGCAGCACTAGGAAAATGTAGGCATTTAAAGAGGCTGTTGGTTTATGGCACATTTCTGGTAACATGGGTAAACAAAGGTCATGTTGGTAATAAATTATTTGGGTAATAAAATCCCCCAGCACTGGTGTAAGTGGTAGTAATTCATCGGTGATGCATATCCCACCCCCATGTTTAGTGGCCTAACTGTAAAAACCCACACCCTTCTAAGTATGTGTGGTCAGTGGTTGGCAAAGCATTGGGCTTAAGCTAAAAATTAATGTTGGTAGCCCCCACCCACTATTGCCTCTAACGAACAGTAACAAGTTGTCTTTAGAAAGTGTGTGAGTAACCACACAAAATATTGGTTTAGTTTTTAGGTGCCTTTAGGCTTTTGTATTTGCTTTGTGCAATATTGAGCGAAATTTTCACCCTTTTCCTACAAAATTGCATCAGTAGCAATATAAAGATTTATGTTTTACAAAGCTTCCCACCTTTCAAGAAATATTTTTCTTGAAGTGTTTCACATCAGGTTTTACTGATGTATACAGGAGAAATGCCACCCAGATATATCCCCTCTTACTACCAGCATGTCTCCATTTTCTACTTGTGTCCTTGGAAACTGGACATCTTTTGTGGCACTTCTGTACAAAAGACTTTTTTTTATTTATTTAATTATGATTACTACACCTCTTTAATAGCTGGTCATTCCTTCATGCAGCACCAAATTCCACATTAGTTCTGTCCACACCCCATTTCTGGTGCTAGTTTGCTATAGTGCAATCCACAGGTCCTGAGCCTCTGAATATTTGTCTAGCGAGTAGGCTTGTTGGGTCGAACACCATATCATTAGTTGGTTTTACCCCCTGCCTATATTCACCTCGTGACCTTGGTCATCCAATCTTGATCGGGTAACATCTGTTGGGTTTCATGAATACTTAATGCCTTGCTTCTTACCCAGAGCTTGCAGTTAAACAGTGGCCACATGGTCACATTATATCTGGTTCTTGACATAGGAGGATTACTGTTGCTCCCAGATTACACTTTGCTAATAACTTTGGGGCAGCATGCCCTTAGACAGAGCTGAAGTTTGCAGCCTCTAAGCGCTTCTTTTGCTCTACTAGAGAATAGGCTATCTGTGTCCTCCCTTGCTCAAATGTCTCTTGCCTCTGTTGTCAGCATCTGATGAAATGGGTGATCTGTGGCATGAAGTTAGGCAATACTTGAAACAACAAAGGCCACTTATACCCTTGGGCACCTTTGCCCTTTGTTTCCATAGCAAATCTGTCCATAGCCTTAAAAGCTTCTGAGCCATTGGCTGAAGACTTACCTGACATGGAGTCACTGTAATTTGAAACAATACGTTTGTCTCTGGGAAGTCGAATTGGCCTGCTATATAAAGCTTCCAAATTACTATTTAGACTCCTAATGCTGTGGTGTGTACCACTTAAAAACTAGAGGATTGGCCTGCTGTTCTTAAGTCTTCAGAGGTTTTCTTAGAGCCGCTAAAGCAACAGACTTTTCCACTGCACCTACCAATTGATATTTTCCTTTGTGGAGACTGGAACCTACCTGACAAACTGTTTGACAACGGATGACAGCTGAGCACAGAGCAGCCTTACTGATATCCATGCAGAGGATTGCTGCTGCGATGAGAGGTGAGCACACCGTTCAACCTTCATGTGAATGAGAAACAGGCAGCCCTGCCCCCATCTGATAGCACAAGTTGGGATTTCTATTAAAAAAAAAAAAAAAAAAAAAAAAAGGAAAAAAAAGCTGCTTCTGAAATGTATCCACTGCTAGAGCTGTGTGTGAAGTCTGCATGTCGTTCTGCATCCTCACAGCTCTCTGTGTACAAACCTCCGTATCTCCTAAACAGTATATCACAATGACTTTTCAGGGTGCACAGGGGACCCTCATAGATACTAGTTACTACAATATCAGCCCCCCAGTTTTAAAGAATTTTAAGATATAGTGTAAAAAATGTAAACAGTTATGAAAATTGAACATTTGGGTTGCTGTTTCAGAGGAAAGTGCCACTAGGAGTCCTAAAATGAAAATGCAAACTGGGGACCCTGGGGCCACTAACCTAGCAAGGAGCATTGGGGTGGGGCCCTTAAATATATACCTACCTGTCACAAATCTATACCTATGAGACTGTCTGCTTCTCTTCTTTGTACACCAATTTCTCTGAGGAAGGGGGTACAAAACTGAATATAGGTGCAAGTGTCGGACATAATCTCCCCTTACAATCTCATTACTACAGCATCATTAGAGCATAAAAAACTCTGCCCATCAAAATGGGCTTCCCTGCCCTGTTACACATTCCTGTGCTCTTAACTAACATTCTGAACTTCAATTGGGGAATGGGGAGATGTAAGAAACCAAAAATCTAGGTACAAGTGGGAAACATCTGGGGTTAACATCCGCTAAAACCTCATCACTACATCATTAGAACATAAACTCTGCCCACTAAAATCTAATGCGGTTGAGGTACAGGTAGGGTACAGTCATGTGTAACAAGAAAGTGCATTTTAAAGGACAGTTTTGTTTTTTTGTTTTTTTGTGTTGTAATGATGCCATGGTGATGAAAGGTTATAGCCACACGTGTGTCCCACTTCCACCTATATTTTTGTTTCCCTGTACCTCCTAATTCTAGAGAAATTGGGGTTTGAGATGCAGACAGATGTGTAACAGAGCAGGCAGCACATTTTGCTAGGTAGAGATTTATGTTCTCATAATGCCATAGTAATTATATTTTTTAGAAGGGTTTAACCACAAGTGCCCCCCCCCCACTTGCACCTACAGTTTGTTTCCTATGCCTCCACGTGTACTATAATAATTTCAAGTTATTACAACCAACGACTTAGGAGATATGAAGGTTTGAACACAGCGAGTTGTTAGGCTGCAGAATGACAAGCAGCTTTTACACTCCCATAGCTATTACACTGCGCTGCCGATGACATCATTACACACTGTGGATAAACGTCACAGACAGTGTTTTTATATAGAATATGGGCAGTGATGAGAGGGGGTCACTGACTGTCTTGTCACATGCATGATGCTAATAAAGCATCACCACATTTTTAACATTATATTAAAGAGTGACTTTCTCTGTTATATAATGGAAAAATGTGTGTTTTTGTTGTTTTTACACTTTTTTTGGGGAGGACCTCTCCCCTTCAGTCTTCCATTTTGGTAAAGACCAAAGGGGAAATCCGCAGCCTCCTGGGATATTTGTGTCATATATACCAAGAGGCCCCTTCTGTGCATGCATCTTCAGAGGCTTTCTTATGTAAAAAAAATGTGTTTAATCTCATGTATGCGCAGTGCAAGGCAGCACTGGACTGGGGTGAGCATTAGAGAGAAGCTGGAAGCTGAGCCAGCATGGGCCTGCTGGGTTAATTTTGTAAAAGGATCAAGTGAAAAAAAAATGTACCGGCATTAAGGTTACATTTATCCATTCCTCATGCAAGGAACCACTGCTTTCCTTCTAAGAAAACTTCTTGGTCTGAAAAAGACCAGCACTTTCCGCCTGTTACCTGGTGCCTAGCGGTTGCCAGAAATCACTCAGAAGGGGTAAATGTTTTTTGCTGCTAATACGAACTAAGCCTAACTTGTTACACCACATTCATTATACTATTACATTACTACAAGGGATTGCACTCTTTAAAACTTAAAACACTAGGAAGTTGGGTCACAATACACGGCATAACACAGTTGTGGCAAAATACTTAGAATGGAAAATTTGGATATACTAATGGTGCAGGCTTTACAAAGTTGGAACAAAGTATAAGGGTAAGGTAGAACACTGAAAAAATAAGGTTACTGGACACCCCTTTTTGACCACCCGGCTACAGCTTCCCACCACCCGGCTGAAAAAAATTGCTGGGGAGAACACTGCTATCTGTTACACAGTTAACACATGTAAAGCGCTAGACTGAGGAATGTACATCTAAAAAGAAATTGCTGTGTGTGGCCATCGAATGACATCTCTTTAATTCAACTTATAAATAAGTGCATCTCCGCATTACAAAGTGAATAGAGGGTCGTTTTTTTGCAAACACTTAAAATAATATACAGATTTGTCTTTTTTGATTTTATCTTTTTTTTTTTTTTGTGTTTTAAAATAGGAACAAAGAAAAACGCAGTTAGCACTGAACACTGAATCTTGCACCTCATTATCTGTAAATACTGTGAATTCTTCGTCAAAAAAAGGTAATATTTTTGATATGTTCAAATGCACACTTTTTATATAGTATTTTTTTTTTAACACGCTATCAAAAATATGTCCAAAAAGACAAACTGCCTTCTAGTAACTTTTTGTTCAATTATGTATGCCTGCTTTAAAAATATAGAACTATATGTTCATTTGTTATTGCAACCAACGTGTAGCTTACTATGTTTTATGTATTTTTGAGTATTTGTAAAAACAATGTCTGCTTTTTTTTTTCTTACAGTAGAAACAGAAACTACGATCAAAGGTGATTCTGAAAGAGACATCTCTAATCACTTCACATTGTCAAGAGACAGAAGAAAGTGGAGGAGAGAACATCGAGCAGCAAACACCGGGGTACGTTTTTCTTAGAAACACTAAAATGAAAAAAATACACTCGCAGGGCAGTCCAATCACTCCAGGGGGTGTCTTGCATCGGGACCCGTTTCGTCCCGGAGCCGGCACTCCAGGCGCCACAATCTTCGTCTTCTCTTCGGGGTTCTTCGTCAAATTATTTTTTTCATCTTACGTCATCTGATCTCGCGCCTGGGTCGGGTGACGTAGGATGAAAAAAATTATTTGACGATCTCACTGCACATGCCTGAGATGGGGAAATTTTTCTCTTTGCGCAAAAAGGCTCCTTTTGCACATGCCTGAGCAGAAGGAGCGCTCTCGGGATGCCTGAGGTAGGTATCCCAGGAGGCTTTGCGCTCCCATTCATTCTCCTGGACCTAAAAAAACAAAAAAAAAATCTGAATTTTTACCTTACATAAAAGGGTTGTCTGCCCTTTTATGTGAAGTGAAAATTCTGAGTTTAGGTACCCTTTAAATTTACTTTGATGGAACTTATAATTTAACAATCCAGTCAGGGGTCCTCTTCCTGATTAAGTATCAGACACTGGCATGTAAAAATTTGTCAATGATTCTGTGTCATTGTCTTTTTAGTTGGCACAAGCTTCCATTATTAGTAGTAGTCAGTGTAAGGGCAATGGCATAAGCTGTTTTAGTTACTGGTGAGCTCCTACAGTAACAGGGTGTATTTAGAGGGGTAACAGTTTGATTCTAAACTTAGTCTGGTTTGCCATATAGTTGAGGAATCTAAAACATGCCCATATTTTAATGAGATCTATATCTCACATGCACACAATATTTTAAAGGAATCTAAAACGTGCATGCGCACGGACAAAATGCTATGCATACTTGCTGATTTATGGTAGAAGCTCCCCACTACCAATATAATGCCATCTTGCATCAATATTCATTTTAATCTGAAAGGACAGGGAGTTCAAACATTCTCATGGATTTTAACATGAATTGCTCCTAAGTTCCACTTTAAGTTTACTTTACAAGACAGGTCATTATTGCAGTAAGGAACAAGGGATGTCACTTCTGCAATAATGTCTTACCTGTCTGATCACATCAGGTTTCTCTTGTTACAGCTAAACTGCGCATCTGCAGTGTCATCTTTGGCTAGCAGGGAAACCGGCAATTCTGTCTTCTTTTGCATGTGCCAGGGATGAATGAACTTGCTGGAGTTACATCATCCTGGCACAACCGATGAAGATGTCCAAATTTTGTCTGTAGGAGGAAGAAGAAAAGGAAGAGGGCGATGGAACATAGATAGATGAGTTGGTTGGTTTTGGTTCCACTTTAAAATACAGGGCAGGCAGCAAATCTTCTCCTCTTGTGTGCTTGACTTTTTCAGTATTCTACTTTTCCTGTTCTACTTTTCTGTAAAACTGGTAAACACATTACCAGTGGCTTTTTTATCATTTAACATTTTATGGTGACTATTTTTCATTTATATAACCCTTGTTTTTGCAACTTCAGTAATTAGTTTTATTTGGTTGTGGATGAGCCCACCCTGAAACAGAACATACTGGTTGGGTTAGAAAGTTTGTGACACCCTGGAAATGTTGTACAGAAAAGCTTTTGCTGCATTTGAAGGGTCTAACATTTAAACATTTTATTGCCTATAGATGTGATACTATTTGTCAAACTTAAGAGAACTATGATACTATGGGAGAGAGAGATTTGAAAAGTAAATGTGGCCAATCCCTGACCATTTATTTTAAAATATGCAAACGTTTATAATTAGTATATTGTTGCTGTGCAATGTGACAAATGAGGAATGTACGAGTGGTCTTAAGTTTCCATACATTTACACGTTTGTTGGAAATAATCAGGATAGGAGGAGTAGTAATTTAGTAGTAGTAGAAGTCATGTCTGAGAGTGTCATGTGACTAGTCTGTCTGGCAAGCTGGCTGACCTTGCAGTGTAGTATGAGGGTTGTGTTTGTGTGCATACCAATGCCTGCCCTCACACTGCAGCCCACTGGCCGCTCAGAGAAGCTATAAGGGAAAGAAAGTTTTCATGTGGTACATCAGTGGCTACGCTCTCAAACACATTTTCTTGCTGATTGCATGAAAAAGTTAATACAATGCTGGGGAAAAATCCATCACAAAGGAAGGTGACTGTAGAAAACGGATCTAATTTGTTTTTGAAATTTGTAATAGGGTTAAAAAAAAGCCTAGAAACTTTTTGAAGAACCTTAACTTATGTAAACTGTTAATGATAGGGGTAAGCTTATCAAGTTGTCCAGGAAACGAACATTATTATGCACAAAATATGTTTTTTGTTTTTTTCAGCTAGTGGACAGTGAAGACCCAGAGGCTTTTCCTCACATTGAGACTTCTGGGTACAGGTAATGCTTATTTGTGTCTTCTATGTTTTGTGTTTTTCAATGTTGCACTTTTCACGCTATCCACACAAGTTTTTTAATTCTGGTCATTCAGTGATCACATTGTAACACTGCGAGTCTTGTCAGATTTTTGCTAGTAGTCTGAAGCTAGAAGTGACATGTTAAGCTTTAAACCCGAATTGGATAATATGGATGTTAAGGTAAGCAAGAAACTGTAGGTCTGGTGGCAAAGTTAGGTTTAGCTTCACAGGCTACTCATTTCTTAAATTGCATATGCCTGTCAAAAATTGTTTTAAACATCATGAAAATGTTAGTCACTGGACTAACCAAATGCTTTTCCTATGTCCATTTTCTTGCTCCTACACACCAGTCCTTAATTACAAATATGCTGTAAACATATCGGCTATGTATATTTGTTACGTTATAATTTCAGGGTAACAGACAGTTTGAACAGTATTCACCCTTACAGAGCAGGGACATACACATTTCCAAGGCACAAAGATGACGATGACAAAGATTACAAAAAGGTATGTGGTATCTGCTTCATTTTCTTATTGTTGCTAAAGGTGTTAGCATTGCCTTGCTGAGGCAGATATGAAAAATGTTCCCCAGTGTTAGTGTATGTAATAAAAAAGACGTGGCACAGCTTTTTGCTGAATGAAGCAGGAAGCGCCCCTCAATTTGGAGGAGAGTTAGACCTGTCAAAGTCGCATGTCTGGTCCTCCTTCAATTGTAAAGCTTTGCTCCTATCGGCAAAGAGCTATGTAGCGATTCAGGCCGCGTGGTCTCTCAATTTTTTTCTTTTGACCAGATTGCCTATACTTTTTGCATACACATGGACGCTCTTGTGTCCTGCCTAGGAAATGTTTGTTGACTATCTTTCCCTATGTTTGTAATTATGTGAATTTCTCAGGCACATGCAGAGATGTACCATGAGGTTTTGGACCAAATGACTGAAAATTGAAGGTACATATTTAGCATTATAAGTGTACCGTAAATCCACTTATTTTTCTTCCAGTTATATGAAAACTTGTTGTCCGAAAATGAAACATTGAGAGAGCAGTTGCAGGAGTCTGAGTTAAAACTTACTCAACTGAGGCTAGAGCTGGAACGAGTCACTCAGGTATTTCTGCCTGTTTGCCTTTTTTCTCTACTTCCTACTGAAAAATGACTCTCTGACTAATAGAGCATTGGCATCTGTTGCTTAGATGTTTTGTTTAGAGACTATGAGCATGGAAAAAAATGTGTAGGCAAACCCTTCATAGATAATGCTGCACTTTGTGTCAGGGGAATAAGTTTGGCATTCTCAATTAAAGAACATTGCATACCTTTATTCTGAAATGGTAATTGTGGTTGAGTCCATTTCAAGACACAGCGTAAACATTAGTGAAATAAGTCTGTCAAGGATTTTAACATTCCCTTTGCAAGTGATTTTGTACTCTGTGCTACTTTTTCAGTGTAAATGTAGAAAACCATTACCTAGTAAAAATGTCCACCATTTGCCTCTGATCACAACTTTAATCTCCATAGCTTTCGGATTCGGTCCCTATTTTCACGCAAAAAGCATTACTTTATTTTGCATGGAAATTTATTTTACAAAGTAGGCTTATAATTCTTAGGCATAACTCACAGGGCCAAGCTGCAACACAAATCTCTGTATGCAAAGGCAGTGTGAAATACTCTGATCCTTTTGGATGATTGTAAATATATCATCCTACCCCATTGTGCAGTTCTGGGCACCCAAGTTGCCACATGCTTGGCTCCAAATAAAATCTTACCAGCGCAGTGTCTGTAATGCTCACACCAAGCTACCTAGCACAAAAAACTAGCCACATTTAAGTCCCTTAAATCCTTTTTGTTCATCATTCTGATGCTCAGTTTTAACTTCAGCCGGTTATCTTGATAATGTCTACATACCTAAATGCATTGAGTTGCTGCCATGTGAAGTTGAACAGGTGTACCTGATAACATTGTGTGTGTGTGTGTCAGCTATGTCAGTTTACATCCTGCACAATAATGCAACGTCAAACACCTCTACCTCCTGGTTCCTCATACCTCAACCTCCTATATCTCACATACAGAATGATATTTCAGTGTCATCACCAAGATATTCAATTTTTTTATACTGGTTTCCTGAAATTGTCCTTTTAATGTATAAAACTGATTTTAATGTACTTTGATGCTGCTTATTCCTTCATATTGCTGATGTGCTACTTATTCCTTCGTATTGCTGTTTTATTTTCATTTACCAACAAAACATTTCTCTTTTTCCAGAGACAAGAGAGACATGCAGAAAGACCTGCCTTACTGGAATTAGAAAGATTTGTATGTTTTAGTATCTGCAATCAGTTTTATTTTTTTTTAAATATCTGTTAGATATCTGATTTAATATGGCAAAGCCACGTATGTTTTCACATTTCTGTTATATAGATACATATAACTATAGGAGTTTAAAAAAATAGTTTTTTTTTTCTCGTACATATTTTAGGTTCTTAATAAAAGTGTGGTGTGTGTGGCATCAGTGTGTTTAACTCTGTAAGTCATCAGATTTACAAAGGATACAATACAAGAAAATACACATCTTTTAATATCTAAATGGAGTAATGATCTTAACTCCACTAGCAACTGAAACATTAAAATGTCAACATGTAAATAAACTCCATAGCAGCCACAAAAGCTAAATTACCAGTTTTGGACAACAACTGAAATTGAAAATTAGGTTTTGCTTCCAAATTATGATCATTTATGATTTACCATATAACTTCATTGTCACTTTAATTACTTAAAAGTAATTTCCTTAATGAGTTATTTGGGATGGGGCTCAAATATTTGCTATACTTAGTGTACCTGTCCTCTTCATCTTCAGGAAAGAAGAGCATTGGAGAGAAAAGCTGCTGAACTGGAAGAGGAATTGAAGGTAGTAATAATTTGGATTTACTAATTATCTCCTACTGTTTACCTGCTTTTAAAAGGTATTGTGCTGCACCTATTAAAAGACACTTTGACTTTTAGTGAAATGTTTTTTTTTTTTAATTATCACCCTCCTTTCCATTAATCTAGCTTGTGTACCAGTCCTGACTTGCCCAATTCTGCACCCGTTTGCAAGAAATGCATTATAATTCTAAGTAATATATTGAAGTCAGAATCAATATGTTAGGACAAGATAATAGAGACATATATTCATAAAAAGTATTTTGCTGATTTACAGTACAAAAAAAATTATTGTTTTCTGACACTTACAGAAGTAAATTTAACTTTCAGTATAATACTGGTATGGTAAATCTGACTAGCTAACAGGAATGTAAAGCACTAACTAAACAGACCTATATTTTAGTAGTTAGACTGGTCCATCTTCGCTTTTATATAGATCCTGCAGTTGCAATGGTGCTACACATGGTCAGCTTTTTGGGCGAGCCGAGTTGGAAGAGCCAACATCAGACAGTATGTTGACATCAGACAGTATCATACACTGTGCATATACTACTAGGCAGAATGAAAATAAAAACACTGCATCATTGGTATGTTCAGGGATTTAATAACATTTAATGAACATTAAATTTATCTTTTTTATGGAATCAGTAAATGGATCCCATGTAAAGTAATTAGTTCCACTTTAATGTTTGAGTCCAAACTTTTTTTTTTTTTGTTTTTTTTTTTTTCCTCTGTTGTGACATTTAATTTCTGTAGTGGAATCAACAAAAAGGGAATTGCAATCCTGGACAGTTGTTACTGGATCTTGATCCCCCTAATAAAACTAATATTTTGGGGGCCAATAAAAAAATAAACTTTCAAATAGATTGCCAATGAAAAAATGCTCCTTTAAATTTTTGCTAGCAGAACACCTTTATAAACACCTATGAACATTCTTGTTTGAGTCATTCAGCTGGCCTTCAGTAGTGTTGTGCAGGAACTATGCAGGCATTAAAAAAATGAAGATCAATCAACTACAGCTCGAAAGAACCCTGGGTTGAGATTTGATGGCCTAAATCAGAGGTCAGCGAACTCCGGCCTTTAAGCCAGATACGGCCTAGCCGGTAGTTTGTTCCAGCCTAATGCCCCCTTGCCAATCCAGCCTAATCCTGGCCGGCAACCCACGGCAGAGCTGGAACAAACTACCGGAGCTGCATGCGGCTCTTGGACCTCCGTGTTGTGGCTCCCTTCCCTATTTACTGTGGCCGACGTTAACACTTCTGCCGCTGGGGTAAATAGGGAGCTTTCCCTCTGCTCCTTATGCGTTGCGGAGGAGAGGGATTTCCCTTCAGGTAGTGTTCCTGGTGGGGGGGGTGGGGCCATTAGGGTGGGACTCTCTCTCTCTCTCTATCTCGAGAGAGAGAGAGAGTCAGTCAGTCCAGCCTAGTGTGCTCCTGCCTACCCCTGAAATGGCCTAGTGGCCAAAAAAGTTTGCTGGCCTCTGGCCTAAACAATGGTTTTAATGGTTAAGTATAATTGGTTAATTATAAAGCCCCAACGTTCTAAATCTTCTCAATGTTGCCTACAATTTTAAATTGTTACTTATAATCGCAAGTATGCATGCATAATATATTTCACATTATTTTACAAGTATAGGATAATCTACAGGTAATGATTCATTATTAAACGTTATTATGTCAATTGAGTGACAAATTCATTAGATACGCAAGAGAAAAAGATAGACTTCTAAAGTTGCATGTGTCCTAACCTTTTTTGAAATGAGGAGAATAGATTTTTGTTGTACAATATAGTTTCTTGTTTTTACCTTGTGAGGTTGCTCTTTAGGGCCAGACCCACAACTGGTCGGCTATATAGATGTGCATTGTGATGTGTGCTGCCATGTGAGGTGAAGCAGCTTATTTTTTGGTAAAGGCTGCCTACTGCAGGATCGTGTATGAAGATGCTTGAACTTCTTTTTGTATACACATGAATGGCTGTGAACCAACAGGGTTACACCCATTGCGAAACCACACCCTTTTAAATGGGGGGGGGGGGGGGGCCTGTGTATGTATCAAAACATTTTCTTTTGTTTATATAGAATATAAATATAATATGTATGGTTACTGCTTGGGTCTGTATTCCTGATGGCAAGATTTATCTTCTGTTCTGGTGATCTTGTCTTCACTACAGTAAGTGATGACATACCTGAAATGTTTGTCCAGGAACTGGTGGTGTGGGAATTCTTCCATTGGGTAAACCTTCTGGTGACAGCTGTGTATAGTAGTTTTTTCTGAATCTTGCGAGAGGACCTCTTACTACTTCTTGTTGTGCCTCTGGAACAGAATAAAACAACAACCTAAATAAGACCCTTATTGCTTTGCACTGTACCTAGACTGACCTGTTTATTGTTTCTAGAAGATAACTTACACTAAAACATTCAACCTATAAAGACAATATTATATAAAGATATTACCCTTTTACATTATTAATCTTATTGTAATGATATTGGCATACATAGGAACAGAACTAATGCATACTGTCTAGGTGGAATACATAGAAATAGAAAGTATCTGGGGGTTTTGGTAGATCATAGACTTAATAACAGCATGCAATGTCAAGCTGCAATTTCTAAAGCTAGCAAAGTACCTTCTAGTATTAAAAGAGGAATAGACTGCAGGGATCAAGACATAATCCTGATCAAAGCATTGGTCAGACCTTATCTGGAATATGCAGTCTAATTTTGAGCACCAGTTCACAAAAAAGGATATTGTAGAATTTGAGAGAGCGCAGAGAAGGACAACTAAACTAATAAAAGCAATTGAGACACTCAGTCATGAGGAGAGATTAGCTGAACTGAATCTATTCTTCCTTGAGAAGAAACTTTTAGGGGGGATATGATCACCCCGTATAAATATATAAATGGTCCATATAGAGAACTCTGTTTCAAAATTATTCACTCTGAGATAATTTCAAAGAACAAGAGGGCACTCTTTGCGTCTGGAGGAAAAGAAGTTTAAGCTCTGGATAATGAAGGGATCCTTCACTGTAAGGTCTGTGAAAAAGTGGAATAGGCTCATTCAGGAACTAGTTTTAGTAGTTTTGCTTTAAGAAAAAGCTGAATGATTTTCTAGAAGCACGGAAAATAACTGAGTATTAAAGCTTTAAAGTAAAGATAACAGACTGTTGATCCATAGAACATCTGATTGCCTCATGGAGTCAGGAAGAATTTTTTTCCCTCTGTTGGAGCAAATTGTACCAGGGTTTTTTTTTTTTTTTAACCAAAGTTTCATGTCCATAGGGTTTTATATCTGGGATTTTTCCCTAGTAGTTGAACTTGATGGATCCATGTCTTTTTTCAAACTGACTTACTGTAACTATGTAATGTATCACAAAAATCAAAATCAAGCCCCACCCAGTGACAACCATCCCAGTGCATTATCGAGGTGCAAATACAGGAGAATCCAGTAATGAGCCAAAATAATATATAAACCTCCCTGGCGGTATGAATAATGAGGATTCTTTTTTAAACATTTTTATTGACAAATAGTAGCAAAAAAACAAATTTAAAAAGCCACAAAAAGTGCAAAAAAAGGGACATGAAAAATTAAAATCGAACTAGACAATACAGAATGCCAATTACACAGTATACAAGAAAATAGGGAAAGGAGAAGGGGGAAAAGTCTGTGCCTGAAGCCTGCAGATCCTCCAGAATACCACTGAAAACAGAATACAAAATAAGTACTAAAGCAAGCGAGCTTCTATTGCTTGTTGAGCCACCAGAAAAACAGTTTGCCAGGTTTCCAGAGGGCCCAGAAAGCGCAATATCTGAAAGGTGTAGGAGAGCACGCCATGGATACTGGATCATGGGTCTATTCAGCAAAGAACCGAGTAGGTCGTGTACTGCCAAAAACTGGATAGTTTAGGACATGTCCACAAAATATGGAGCATATCACCGATGGCATTACAGCCTCCAAAACATTGAGCCGTTGATTCAGGATCAAAGCGTTCCAACCTTGCGGGGGTCAAATACCATTGTAATAATACCTTGTACGCAGATTCCAGTGAGGTCATATTAATAGAACATGAGGATACAGACTTCCATACATCTTCCCACACCTCATCAGGTTGGTTGCAACCCAGATCCGCCTCCCATCTACATACATATTACTGCGATCTGGCGGAAGGTACAACAATATACTGTCTGTAGAGAAGGTAGATAAGGCCCGGGGATAACTGAGCCAGATAGCATATCATTTCAAACAAAATGAGAGCCAACAGACTATGCACCTGCTCCACAGAAGGCAACAGCCAATGACGCAGTAGCATGTATCGGTAATATTCCCTGAGGGGGATTTCATAGGTTGTACGCAACTGATCCCAGGACTTAACGCCTGAAATACCAACTAGGTGATAAGCCAAGCTTAAACCCTTTGTCCTCCACCATTGGAACGCCTTAGGGTTCATATGTCCACGAGGGAACGGGATTGAAACAGATTGCAGATAATGAGGATTTTTAAATGTAAAAGCGGTACATTTAAAAAACCCCGGTCCTGCCTACCATCTCCACGGTCCCACCTCCCAGCCAGGCACTCGCGAGCAGATGCCAGGCCGGCATTTGCTTTCCCTGGCCTTGCGTCACAACGTTCAAACGCTGGGGACGCAAATGCCGGACTTTGCTGGAGGACGCCGCTGGAACGTGGAACCATCTAGGCTTTTTAATCATCCTGGAAATTCCACCTCGAGTATGGCTTGGGGTGGGTCACCGCTTTTGGTATGGAAAATCCTACCCGAGCCACTCGGGAATTCCGCCAGGGACGTTAAAGAAATCTAATAGTATATACAGTCCTTAATTTGTTCCAGATCATTGGACTTATACCAAACAAATTTTTCCCATAAGAAATAAAAGGAAAATGATTAATCCGTTCCCATGAAAAAAAAATCCTATAGTTATTGGCATAATATTGATGGGGTTGTATAAAATAATTTAAACACTGCTTAATACTAAAGTACATAAATACAAATGCAATCAGGTGAAATAAATGAAAATTTAACCTCACTTTACCTTGCTGAGAATATTTGAGTGCCTGCTAGGATGGTGCTGAGAAGGGAGGAGGAGATGTTATGTAATTCACAGAGAGTTATAGTGTGGGTTCACTGAATTATAGCAACTGGCATACTGACACTTGTGGGCAGTCGTGGCTGACTCATACAGTGTTGACTCATTTTACCCATACAAATTCTAGCACAAAGGTTGTATACCAAGCAAAATTTTTTGTGTACTGTTTAGTACTTTTACCAATTTGGAATTATTCTAAAGCAAACTTATACTTAGGTACCACTGTGTGTATGTATAAATATATATATATTTATTTATTACACTATATATGAATTGGAACTAGCACAATTATAAGACTATTTTATATTTAATTTTTATGTAAAGTATTTTGTTTTTTCGTAACTGTCTTCGTGGATATAAATAAAGTTTAAAAATAAATAAATTTAATGGGAATGGTGAGAAGATTTTGCAGTATGACAAATCCAAAAAACATTAGAATCGTCATTAAGCAGTTTAAAATGTTGGTGTTATCTGTTATATTCGTAATATATAATTTTATTTTTTCCAGGTCCTTTCTGACTTGAAGGCGGATAATCAAAGACTCAAGGATGAAAATGCAGCTTTAATAAGAGTCATCAGCAAGCTTTCTAAGTGAGGAGGCAGAAAAAGGCAAGGATGATTACAGCCATATCCAGTATCAATATCTTTGGCCTGCCTATGCCAACATTGGCTTGAAGGCCTGCTGGGCCTGAATGCTGTCTTCCTGGATTTAGCAGCTACTGCATAGGACTGTTGTGAACAGAAGCAATGTGCAGCACACACTGGAGCCAGACTGTCAGAGCCAGCATCCTAATCCTGTGAATGTGGAAATCTGATCTGCTAGTTTTGGGGTTTTATTTACATTTTTTAAAAACTGTGCATATTTAAATATATAAGAGTACTTATATCCATGTGTCTGCAAATCATCAGAAGCCAACCTAAAATGATGCTTAGAAGCCTGTTGCCATCCTTGGTTTAACTAACCAAATTACTTTGTTCTTTTCCCCCTGGCTAAAACCTGTGATTTGGTCAGAAGAACCTTTTGGACGATTCCTGTCTCACTTCATCTACAACTATTACACACTCTTGTTACTCCAGCAAATGTAGTAGTTTTACAAAACCACTAATGCATCTCCAGTAGACAATTAGATTGCAAATTTACATTAAGATTTAATATTTTGTAAATAAACACCATGCAACGCAGTTACCCTATGTCTGCCCACTGATAATAGATTTGAAGGCATGCCAGTCTTAAGAACAAATTTACAACATTTAACACGTTGATGACTCCATAAATGTTGCGTGCAGTACACGTTTTTTAGCTTGTTTAACCGTGATATTGTTATTGCCTTTATGCTGCATTGTTCAACAAAATTCATGTTGGGTTCTGCCAAAGTACGCACTGAAAAGTTCCAAGAAGCCCATGGTTGGAAGAGCTATGTGAACACTTGAGGAATGTATGGTTTCTGTAGAAAATGTCATCAAATCAGGTTGCCAGTTATTATTTTTCTAGTGTATAAACATAAAAGAAGCAGTCTGATCGGTTGTTTGTGAGTTGCACTTTTTTTTTATTATTAAGTCACCGTTATCGCAAGTCCAGACTTTATTCTTCCAAAAAATGGAATTATGTTAATTCCAGGAAGCATTTAATTGGTTTTGCAGCCGTCTGTGAGATTTCTTACGTAAGTCGGAGCTCTCCTGTTCTTTTGCAAGAAGCATTTTAATAAAATAAAGATAAAAAAACACACATTCTATCTCTGTGCTTGGGTGAGAATAGATATACACTTGTTGTGGTTACAGCATAGTATCTTGTTAAAGCTAACACAAGTGATTCTTCAGAAATTTCACTGTGTAACTTTGACAAATGCTGCTTAAAATAGATGCACCCAAGTTAATGCCATTGTTTTTGCATGTTTTTTGGCTATTTTAAGCACACCTCACTTGTTTCAAACATGTCGAACATCTCTTTATAGCAAAAATTTTGACAATGGTTTGCTGGCTTCGAAAGCTGAAAACAATGTTAAGGGAGTTCCGCACCAGGAAGAATATAGATGCTAGCAATCTCTTAATAAAGTATTTGTCCTTTTTTATGCTCTTGTGCAATTATACATAATGTCATATGATAGTCTTGGCTTTCTTGTATGCAACTGAATAGATGACCATTACACTGTAAACTCATTTGTTTGTGTGAATGCTTGTGTATAATCTCTAATTTTTATATTCATAATATTTAATGTTTGTATATCATTGTGTAATGTTTGTTTTTTTTTCTTTTCAACTAAATTAACTATAACCATTTATTTTATTTTTACCAGTCAAAATTACATTTTATTGTTGAATATATCCAGTGTTACCTTTCAATGATACTTTGATAGTAGTTTAGGTCACAGTTGAAAAAGGAAAGTTCATTTTCGTGATTTACTTTTGGCTCTGTTCTTTCTAGGATTGACTAGCGTTTGTTTGCAAAATACTGTTATTAGGTTTTGCATGAGTTGCAAAAGGCTTTGGAACACTGAACAATGAGATGTAAAATGGCACGTTTAGAGGCCTAAAATGATTCTGGTTGAGTAGGGAAGAACAACTTTATAAAGCCTTTTTAAATTTGTAGGAGGAATCCCATTGGCCATACATGTATTAGTGAAAGGCTTACCTTATAGCCTTGCCTAAGAAATACTATGTAATGTATTTCAAAGACCCTCAGACATGCTGGTTGGGTACTCCTGGGTAGATTGTATAAAGTCAGAGAAAAAAAATACTGACATTCAAAGGTAGAATTAGCCACTTGATCAGCTAATTTTAAAGGGAGTGCATTTTTAAATGTTGGTTAGTAAGCTGAATACGTAATTTTTTTATTTTTCATTCGCACGCCATCGAATCCTTTTAGGTCTTCTGTCCTTGCTGTAAATTATTTATTAGCCATCCCACCCGGTGAGGCAATAACAGTAGAAGCAATAGTGAAAGTTCTTCTTGTTCCCTATTTTTTTATGTCTTATATGCAGTAGATTGTTATTATTTTTATCTCAATAGCCTATACCAAAAGTGGTATTCCTACTGCTGGTCAGCAAACTTGTTGAAAACATTCATCTGGGAAGCATCACATCATCATCATTTGGGTTTGTAAAGGAATTTCATTTGAAAAGACCAGTCGCTGCTGGAGAAGCTGAGATTTATTAGGATATAAGCAAAATTAACCCATCTATGTGGAGTAAACCTTTTTTTCAAGTATCCAATCACAAAAAAGCAGTTTTCACCCCTGGAAACATAGCATTGTGGTGACCTGAGACTGTAAATTTAAAGTTTGAGTGCACGGAAGGATTGGATAATATCAACTTGTCCATCTCTTTTTATCTGAGAACATCTTGCAGTGTCTAAGCTTTTTTTTTTTTTTTTGCATCCCATTGTTAGGGCAGTCTGCAAAATTCACTGGAACAAGTGTCCCCACTAGAAGAGCTAGCTGATTTTTCTTATCTTGTGCCAACTAAAAATGTTAGACTTTCCCTACGGTCCAATTAAGGTGTAGTAAGAACAGTAATACAAACCTACATTAGCTCTAACATTACCTAGTTTTGATTCAAAAAAGTAGCTTGCTCCAGGTTTTTTGGCTTTACCAAAAAATGGTGCACCACAGTTACCGATGGCGCCCATATGAATATTTTAATTTTCCTTAAACCACCTATCGCTACTGCAGAACTAAGTTTGACAACATATGCCAGGACTTCTTGAGGCTGGCCAATAAGTGTAAATGCAAATCTGTGCTTTATGCTAGACTACCCTAAACCCTCACAAGTTTTTCTAATGTCTTCCAGCCAGTTATATGCCACAATGGGTCTTTCTGCAGTTATCTGTGATCAGTCTTAGATGATGCAGAGTGTTTATGACATAATGACTGCAGCAACATGTTCTGTTTAGATACACTTCAAAGCCATGACACCTAAAAAAGTAACTGTGGGGTACAGATTTAGATTTAGGATCGATAGTTCGAAAAAAAAATTTTTTTTTTTTTGTTTTGTTTTTTTACACCAGACCTGTAACGTACAGCATTCACTCTACCTCTCCAGCATCATATTTCTATCAAGTAGCAATTAGTAGCTATACCTTGAACAACTTCCATCATGGAGGTCTTTGCCAGCTTCATACATCTAGAGATTGCACTTTCTCTATTCCTTTATATATATATATATATATATATATATATATATATATATATTTATTTATTTATTTTTAGCCCTAGAGCGCTTGTTTATAACTTTTGTTACTGGAACCTCTGCCAATCAATTTTGTACCCAGCTCAAAAAAATGAAGATGCTGAAAAAACACAGATCTAGATGACTGCAATATTCAAATTGAAATTTGGTATTTATATATTTTTTATAATTTTTTGATTAAATGTGAAAATTGTAGTTAAAAACTGTAATCGCATGATCAATCGTGTGTCAATTTCACCACAACAATAATTTGACTCAGTAGTTTGTGTGAGTCTCGATATCTGCATATGTTTCTGATGAGGTGATGAATTGTGCCCTGTGGAATCTCTTCCCACACCGAGACCAGGGCATTAGTGAGCTCCTGGACAGTTTGTGGCACGAATTGGTAGAGTTGGATGCACCAATACATAGTGTCCCTGATTTTTCTTTTCTGGTCTGGGAAACAAGGAGGTCAGTCAATGGCATCAATGCCCTTAATCTTTGTTGAACTACCTACACACTGGGTCACATGAGGCTAGGCATTGGTGTGTACCAGGAGAAACTCAGAAGTAGATGAATTTGATTCAAAATTACTTTTTCCCAACTGGACACATTGATAATCCAGCAGGTTAATTGACTTGAGGATCTACTGTATTTAAATGTTCCCTTTAATTTTTTTCGAGCAGTGTTTACTTCTTTTGGTTTCCTAAATCGCTGGAAAAAACGAATTTATACTCCCGCAGGTTCAGTATGGTGAATGAGCATTGAATGCTATTGGCAGGATTATTGAGTGGGATGATGGGGGGGGGGAACGGAGGGAAGCTTGAAAGCACCCATCACATCTAAAGATACGTTAGCTTCAATATATCATTTTTTTTGTTCTTTGGTTTAGATGAGCTTTATATTTAGCTCAAACACTGCATTCACCTCTCTGGAAAGTTTTTTGGCTAGGAAATGGTAATCACTGAATAGCCTTTCCACAAGGAATTTACCAAACTTTACAAAACTTTATCTTCTCAGTACACCTTTTCATCTTATTCTGGTTACCTTTATGGTGCGTTATCCACCCAGTGTGAAAAAGATTTTCCAATATTCTTTTAAGTAGTTGGTGGAAGCTGGTAAAGGTTATTGGCTTGTTTGGTAAAAACCCCCCACAGTGGATATTCACTCCACCAAATAAACTTTTTTTTTTTTATTTGGGGGGGGAAAAATCACACTCCTAATGAATTTAAAGCAGTAGACTGCTTACTAATACATTACCATTGGAATGTATTATTCAACCAACAGGACAATTTTATTACATAATTCCCTGACCAGTGTTTTGGCATTAGGTGACATTACTAGCAATGGCAGGAATAGGATTTCTAAGATATGTTCATTTTTTTTATCCTTATGGTAATTGCAATATAGTTTTTCTAAAGTAAAAAATATAGCACTTTTAAAAAGCAAAAGTATTTTGCTTATTAGCAACATTTGAAGTTTGTTCTGTAAGTGGACCATTGCCATTATCGGAACCAAATTACACCCTTCTGTTAATTTGTTGAAATGGAGCTAGCTAACCAGGACTTTTACCATCTACTAGAAGTGGAATATCACCAAGAACTTTATTTGTGCTGCAAAAAAATGTGATAAATAGTGTTACAGAGCAAGAAGGCAAAATCCAAAACTCAAAAAGGGACTGTTTTGAAGGCAAACTAGCTTCAGAAATTGAAAGTAAAAAACCAAACTGTGGCATCCATTTTTTGTCACTTGTGTTGGCTCTGGGAAGCTACTTTCCTGTGTGTATCATTCCTCATGTTTTAGACAAGGGCTTAACGTTGTATATTATTTTGTAGGAGCAGAATAATAAAAGTGTAGCTATTTGGCTATTCAAGTCAAGTGCTTGGTGTTGAGCTATTTGAGAAGCCCCTGTCACGTGACAACCCTTTCTAGATTTTGTTGAAGACTCTGACTTTTGTTTGCCAAGGTTTGACTCCAGGGGTCACTGTTGCGTAACGTCTGGTTTAAAATTGTGCCATGCCTTTTCCACAACGAAATAAAATGCATGAATACAGTAATAACATTTATCTGTTTATAAAGAAACCTATTTTATATACATAATGGTAAAATATATTTATTGTATTTTATGCAGCAATTACAGCTGCAAGTTCTGGCCCTAGGCTGCTATTAGGTGTGCATTTCATTTATTCTGATGCATTGCACACAATTATGGCTTTGGGTGAAGCACAGGAAATGAAAAATATGATCAAAAAGGGAATTAAAATCATATATGTTGATCACGTCTGTTTTTGTCTCATGTTTTAAACATATAGTGATTTGCTTTTTTATAATATTTTATATTTGACTACTGGAAGAGAAGTTAGTATAATTCATTCATAGGCACTACCTTCCCAAACTTCCAATGAAAAAAAAAAAATAGATGTTGCTGGATCAAAGAAGAGGGTGTTGCACAAATAAAGGAATGTAGTCTTTATAAAACGAAGTAGGCTTGACCTGTTTTTCAGACTTTCATCAGTCTTTTCTTTATGATTAATTCCTGATTTATTGTAGGCCATGCACCCCAAAAATCAACTCTCTGAGCTTCACAACAATTGATAAAGCAGCTAAATCCCCATCATGTAATTTGTCTGCTACATAATGTACAACTGCACTCCAAGCCAATAACTGAATACACTGATGAAGTGCATAGTTGAGAGCTGCTAAATTTTTACCCTATGCACCTTTCCCAAACTAACCCTGTGACTAAAGTGCTTTTTTCTGTCACTCCACTCTGTCATCAGGATGCTCTTTGTACTGCACTAATGTACTACCACACTGTGATGCACCAATAATACAGAGCTACATTAATTTGTGAAGTTCAACTTTAACCCCCCGGTGTTATTTCCCAGCGTGGCTCGGTTAATTTACAATATTAAAAGCAGTAACCCCGGGCCACACTGTTAGTGGAATTGCTAGGAAGTTTTCAAGTCTTACCTGGTCCCCACGTGCCCGTGGCATCCTCCAGAGATGCCAGGCTACACAGATAGCTACCAGCATCTGTGTCCCCAGTGTGTGAATGTTGGGGAACGCAAAGCCAGGGGATGCAGATGCCAGGTGGGCCAGGCAGTGCAAGCGTGCGGCTGGGAGGCAGTACCAGGCAGAAAATGTATTTATTTATTTAAAAATAATTTAAAAACTTTAGTGCTTTTAGTTACTTTTTGTTCTTTCAGATTCTTGCAATGTTTTCATGTGTAATGTGGGGAAAAGGTATTACACACACACACACACACACACACACACACACACACTTTCCAATGGCTACAATTCATGAATGTGGCTTTGTATTAGAAAACCCACCTTATTCACCAGATATCACCCCATCAGACTATTATCTGTTTGGAATTTTAAAGAAATGCCTAAAAGGGAGAACTTTGACTCATGATGATGTCATCAAGGCTGTTGAGGACTTCCTTGAGGGCCAAGATGTTGAGTTATATAAAAAGAGTATAAAGGTTCTGCTTCATGGGGATTATATTGAAAATGTATGGAAAATAAAGTTCCTAGCTTTTATCTTTATGATTGAGGCTCATTACTTGTCAAATATCTTGTGTGTGTGTGTGTGTATGTATATATATCCACACGTGTCTTAGGGCCTATTTAGGTTCATGGGAGTGCATGAAAATGCATGATTTTTTTCCTCCTAATAAACCTTTTTGTTCTGGCACCTTGTAATGCATAATGATGCACAGTGAGATACTCCTAAATAGTAATAAATTACACATTTTATTCTGCTTGTAGAATACTGATGATGGTTGTTGATGCTTACATGATCAGTAGGAGTTTAATGAATGCAACTCTGTAAATTGTTTAAAATACAAGCAAATACCCTGAACAGCAGCATTTCCATATCGAAACAAGCCAAAAGCCCACTAATACAGGCCACAACAGACCTCTGAATAGTAATTAAAACCCATTGGGGTTTATTGACCTTTATGATGCTTTCAAAAAAAAAAAAAGTCTTGGCTGGACAAACTGGATTCTATGTAGATAATCTGGATGGATCTGAATAATCTGGATGGAATGTTCAGGTTCTGTAAAATCTTTCAATTTGTGTGTGAAATGAAAGGCAGACCTTTTCTGTTATCACATATTTAGAAGGGTTGTAGCCCTCCATTATGGTCAAACATTAAATCCCTATTATATTGCAGGAAAACCAATCTTGATAAATATATGTAGGTTGCCACTGGTTACCTTTACTCTTGGGCTATAGTTGTGATCATGTAGTTTCAAAAGCTTTACTTTACATTGCTGGTCTGGAACAGGTTGAAAGATGAGGACTTAAGGTACCTTTTGTGAAGTGTTGCAGGTCTGTAACTAAAAAGTTTGGATTCCTTCTGCAATGGTGTCCTTGACTTAGTGAAATAAACTAACAAACAAACCCATGTAAAGGACCACTTTGCACTAAGTAGATATGCCAGTTTAAAAAGGAGTTTTAAGTTGCAGCTAGCCCCTGTTCATGTTTAGGATACACAAAGTAAATTTTTAAGTAATTGTAAAATGGCCAAAATTCCTGACTCTTGGAAGGTTTGGATGTGCTTGGCCACCATTGCATTGTCTATAAGATAATTAAAAAAAAAAAATCCATCAAGAAGTAGGGGGTCTCGGTATTAATGGCATAGAACATATTCAGGAACTCAGGTGCAGTGATTGTGGTTGTGTGAAACGGAGTTCCTTGAGGTCTACAAAACATTTGACAGATGATTTAGAGCTTCTGGATCTAATAATTATTGAAAGGTTGTGTGGGGATTGACCATTTAACTGGATGTCCAAAAATGTTGCAGTTAGACTTGGAAGAAAGGTTATAATAGATGTACTATCAGCAGCAATAGAATTACTAATTGTCATTTTACAATTGCCTGGTGATTACTAATGGTAACATCCTAGATTGTCATATGATTGGATGACTTGAATGTGTGGATTAAACCTTGTCTGTAGTTCATGCATGACAGTTTGATAAAAACTTGTCTTTGCCTGGGTAAGATAAGAGAGGAACAGTCTTTACTACCTGATTCTTGTGTCATTGTACAGCTGCACCCACATATCTTCAAAACAGTGCCTCTTGATGGAAAGGGTAAGTATTGATCTTGTTTTTTTTTTTTACTAGTTTTATTTCAGTCTTTTTTACACAAATATGTTTGCAATTTTTCGATGAATAAGGCAGTGTCACTTAAATGCCTCTGTTCATGCATGGTGATACAGGATTTAGAGGGCTGGGCACCTACCGAAGGACAAACTTGTTTATTGACAAAGCCATTCATCAGCAAGTTAGCAGCTTCATTAACACACTGAAAAGCCAGTGAAATTGCTTTGTTTATAAACTAAACTAAACTAAGCTATGAACTGATTTCCAGCCATTGATCACAGTGCTGCCTGACAGAGTTATCATGTAGCTTGTTACACAAGCAAAAATTAAGGTTTATTACTGAATTCATCGTTTGCCACGTTCTTATCCTGTCTCTAATGACTCCCTTCTAAGTAGGTTGGTTGGGATGATCACCAGGAGCTACCTCATTTGCAGAGGTTGCTTGGGGCCTAGTTTCTACAGAGTTTTTACCACAGAAGGTGTTGGGTACTCTTTCCTACTATGCAGCATTTAGGTAGCATCTACCAGGTGCTTTTCCTGCTTGCTAAAGAGCCATGTGCAACACTGAGGTTTATTCCTGCTGCCTACTTACAGTAACTTTGGTCATCTCCAGCCATCTGACCCTCATTTTCTACTAGCTATTTTTGATTTGTAATTACTTTATCCTGGACTTAGGCTGTCTTACTGCTACACATTTGTAATATGTCTGCAGTGTTGCAGTAATACAGTCTACCCTGTCCAGAATCACACTCATGGTAATTGGACTGCCTGTACCATCCCTTCTAGAAAATTACTGAAGTCTGAAACCTGCAGTCTTGTTATCCTTTGTCCCTATAGTCTATTTTGTCTTCAGAGTTCTTTCTAGCTTCACCGGTTGTGACAGGATTCCCTGCCTTGTCAACTGCGGTTGCTACTTCAGTCACACAAGTCCTTGTACAATTTACTAAATTCCTTGCTGGCTTTGGCCACTGAGGTTATAAGTGTGCTTATTAGCCTTCCTGTGCAGATTCTGTTTTTATTTGTCACAGCTTTTGAGCCTCAACAAATTAAATGTGGGTTCTATGCTTAATGGTGACACCATGTACACCAATAAACAAAACAGGCAAGTAAGCACTCCATCCCCTAGTCTCGCTGCAAAAGTCTACTTGTACTACTGTGAAATTTCAGAGACACACATGCTCTTTGGTGCTTTCCTATAACAACAGGAGCAGCCTGCATATATGCCCTATAGAGGTCTTCTAGTGGGGGTAAAAGTTTAGGATTCATAAAATTGCCAAAAAAGGTATACAGTCAAAAAATAAGGGGGAGAGGGGAACCAAACTGAATCAAAAATAATATTCCAAACATTTTCAAAATTGAGAAAATACAAATAGTACAAATTGGCCAAATAACTGATATAATTTGTACATATCCAGAATGATTACCTCTGCATTAAAATGGGATTCATAGTCCTCATGCGGGGATCTGATCAATGGCCTGGCATTTTAATTTATGTATCTGATGTATCATCCTGACCATTTAAAAATTAGCACTAGTATCATCTATCTAATAGCCAGCGTAGTGACTAGAATGAGACCAGATAGTAGGAAAACTTTAGTGGGTGTACCAGATTCAAGTCTTTCAGTCCAGGAATGGTCTGCTCTATAATTGTTGCATTAAGGTCATTGATCTGTTGGTAGTCTCCTTTTTCTCCAGTTTTCACTCCAGACTTACAGTACAACAATAAGCAATTTATCTGGCACTGAGCACTAAATAGTTCTGGTACTGTTCAGAGTACTGTTTTCTTCCCATCCTCTGGAGGATCATTGCATCAGATTCCAACCTGTCAGGCTTGGGAGGAGCCATGGATATTCAGTCAGTGCAGTGGCCTTGGCTTGGGGAAAAGTCTTGCCTTCAGGTTGACATCTTGGTGTCTCGGACGGTGTCTTTACAATGCTGGACAGTCACTTTAAAAAGTCTTCGGATCTGCAACTAGTAAAATAGCTTACAGTGATGGGTTGCAGCAACCAGCAAAGAAACAGGAAACCTCACTGCAGTGAGAGATGTATTTTAGATCCTGCTCCAGGCAGAACTGCACATTCCTTGATCAACATGTGTATCCTATTTGTGACGTGTCTTCCTCAGCCAGTGGACCCCTTGGCCTGGAAGTCTAGTCCCTACACTGGACAGTGTTTCAGGATGTGCATTGCAGGTAGAGAATGATGAACATGGATTCATGGATTCACTGACATCCTGATTAAATTATATGCTGAATGGTTTTGTCTACAAATATAGGAAACCACCAGTAGAAGCAGTAGATGTTGTGGCTGCTCAGTGAGATGTGTTCACTCGTATCTACACTTTTCTACACAATTCTAATAAAAGGTTTTTTAGTAATCCTAATTGCTCTGAAAAAACAAAGCCACTTAAGCAATACCAACCTTTCTTGGCTCCTTGTAGTCACTTCATAGGCTGTAAAATATTGTTGGATTTATTGAGGTTGTAAATCTTACAATTCTAGAGAGAAAAAAAGGTTATTCTTGCCTTCCAGTCCGGTATTTTTTTTTCTATTTCCTGCAGATAAGTTTGGACTGGAACTTGGCTCTCTGCACTTTAAAGTCTGGGTTTTGCTCTTCATTAGGACCTTGCACAGAGAGTCTCCCATGTTACTGGGGTCCACAGATTTCAGATAGGTTCTCTATATGCTTAAGAAATCATTCATAACTATTATACAGTATGTCTTTCTCAGTTTGACCCACAATGTGTTTTTTTTTCATGTAGTCTTCAGTAGTGTTGTTGTTCGAATTTGGGTCGTCCTAATGTTCGACCCGAATATGACCGTTCAAATTCGGGTGGACCCAACCCGAATTTTGCTGCATTGGAATACCCGAATTCGACCCTCCCACAATGCATTCAAACAACTGGGGACCTCCCCCATGATCCACAGTGCCCTCCAATTAGAGCAGGGATGCCCCCTCCATCTTTGTTGTGGCAGACAGCCGATTGGCTTTCTGTCACTGCATGCCACACAGGCAGCCATTGGATAGGTAGAGTGTTTCACTGTTTGCTAGATAGATAGATCGATACATAGATAGATACATTGATAGATAGAAAGCTAGATAGATAGATAGTCAGTCAGTGTGTTACATACACGCAGCCAGAGGCAGGGTCCCCTCGCTGACTGCGTGGACAGTATCGCACTTGTACTGAGAGACAGACACACAGACGCAGTGTATACTGCAGTATATAGTTTGTATACTGTGGTGCATATTATGAGCGTCACCACTGAAGCAAAGTGCTGCATACAACACAGCGCACTTGCATTTTTTGTGTCAACCTCCCCCCATCAAATTGACCTATACATATATCATATACATACACATATATATACACATATATCATATTAGCTACAAAGTATTTTGCAGGGTGTCAAGCCACATAAATAAAAACATTTGTACAATGTCTAGCCAAACAGGAAAGGGCAGCTTTGGCAGGGGTGGCAAGCAAACCAGTATGAGTTTGTTTTTAGCTGCAGACCCAAGAACAAGAAGCCCTGCTGTTGGTGGTGGGCGTCCATTATTGCCACACCAGGCAGAAGACGTAGTGGAGTACATGACCCAGCCTGGGTCTAGTGATTATACCCCCTCTTCATCCCAGTCCCAGACACAGGCCTTTCAGGTGTCCCAAACAGTCCATGATACACCTGTTCCTCCTAGTTCCTCATCAGCGTCTGGAAAGTCACGTGTACGGCAGTATGTAGAGGAGTCCCACCGAGGGGTTGGAGAGGCGGAGCTACAATCCTTCATTGAAGATGCTCAGTTGTTTGAGTCATCTGACGAAGAGAGTCAGTTCACAGGCTTTCCCCCCAGTTACTTTTCACCAGAGCACTCTCAGCCAGATGAGCCAATTCAAACTGGCGCCAAAAGGCCGCTGCTTCCTTTCGGCACTTATAGGGAAACTGTCTCATCTGATGATGGTGATGTCCTTGATCCGACATAGGGCGAACAAGGAGATCATCATAGGCAGGAAGAAGAAGAGGAGGTTGCAGAGCGCCCTCAAAGGGGGAGAGGGAGGAAAGGGGTAAAAGCTGACCACACTGCATTCTTCAAATACCAATGAGGCAAGTCATAGACGTAAATCGTCGGAAGCTGTCCCCACAGCTATGCCTCAACAACCGAGGACCGCCATGAGCACCAGCTCCAGAGCACCTTTCGGCCCAGTTAAATGTTCGCCAGTGTGGGCATTTTTTATTGTCCATAGTGATGACAACACTATGGTCATCTGTAAACTGTGTGCTCAACACTTGAAACGAGGCAAAAACACAAACAAACTTGGAACAAGTTGCATGAGCAACCATTTAAAAAGCCACCACCCATTAACCTGGCGTGAACACCTGGTGAAAACACAGAGCTCTGTACGACCACCTCCGCCCAAGAAGCAAGCTCCAACTGCTCGATCCTCCTCCGCTGCCTTTCCTCCTTCTGCCACTAAAGTTTCCCGTGCTGCTGCCAGCAATTTGAGTGTGGCATGTAGCCAATCATTACCTTTTTCAGGCTCCACCAGCGGTGAGATGGAGCTCCAACGCAGATTGGCTGCTGTTTGTGGCGTTGCTAGCAGTCAGGACCAGGCATCATTGCCATCCCCCACAACTTCTACTCCATCGTCCAATGTTTCTGTGGTTAGCATTAGCAGCATCCAACCTTCCATCCCCCAGATGCTGGAGCGCAAGAGGAAATATGGCCCAAATGACCCCAAAACAAAGCTGATCAATGCGGCAATTGCACAGCTGATTGCATTAGAGCTCCCCCCTTACCAGCTGGTGGACTCCAATGCGTTCCGTTACGCATTCCTCTGCGCAAACCAACAGTACGTTATGCCTAAGCTACAGTACTTTGCACAAAAATGTGTTCCTGCTTTGCATGAACACGTGGAGAGAAATGTGTCCATGGCCCTGCAGCACACTGGCAAGGTGCACCTGACAACCGACGGTCGAGCAAGCATGGAGTGGGAAGATATATTTCCTTTACAGCTCACTGAGTAACTTTGGTGGCAGCAGGGGAAGATGGAGCTGCAGCAGGCCTGCAATCCTACCTTCGCCCAGAGAACATCGCCATGTAATTTCCTCCTCAACCTCCACTTCCACCTCCTCCTTTGAATCTTGTGCCTCAACCTCTTCCTCCAGGGACACTTTGCCGTGGAGACCCAGCACCAGCACCTCCCATTCGTCAGCATCTATTCGGCGCCTGCAACAACCTGCAGTTTGCTATTTCGGTGCACAATTCCGACGTTGCCACGAACTCCTAAAGTTGCGAAGCCTGGGTTCCCTCAGCCACACGGGTGCAGCCATTCTAAGTGCCTTGCGCGAGCAGGAGGAGAAATGGCTAACTCCCAACAGACTTCAGCCAGGCAAGGTTGTGTGTGACAATGGGACCAACCAGCTGGCAGCCCTGCGTTGTCGGAAACTCACACACGTACCTTGCCTGGCTCTCGTCATGAACCTTATAGAAAAGCGCTTCCTTCGGAATTACCCAGGCCTCCAGCCACTGTTACTGAAGGCCAATAAGTTGTCATTTCCAACGGTCGCACACAGCCAGTGCCAGATTGGTGGAGTTACAGCGAAATCTGAACCTGCCAGTGCACCGGTTAATTTGTGATGTGGCCACACGTTGGAACTTCACATTTTACATGCTGCAGCGGCTGGCTGAACAACAGAAAGCAGTGGTGGATTACGTGGCAGAGTCTGTTCGTTTCAGACGCATACCCACACTACCTTTTTTCAGCCCTGCGGAGTGGCTGAAAATTGAGGACTTGGGCACTGTATTGTCACCTTTTGAAGAGGCAACCAGGATGATCAGCAGAGATCAGGCCTGTGTCAGTGACACCATCCCCATCATATGCCTGCTGGAACAGATGGTGGATCTCGGACACGACACAGAGCGGACACTGCAAACATCATCTCAGACATGCGTGCCTACTATGCATAGTGCACCACCAATCCAGGAAGAGGAGGACATTGCAGGCATGGGAGAAGGGGAGGAAGGGGCAGAGGAGGATATTGAGGGTACATGGCATCCATCCACCCAAACGCAAGGGGGCATGTTCCGTGGATGGCAAGACCAGGCGGAGGAGGAGGAGGACGACCCTGTGCTGCTGTTCGACCCACAGGAGTGTGGGTCCAGAATTACCTCAGCTGTGGGTAGTTTGAGCCACATGACAGCCTTCATGCAGGAGTGCCTAGCAAAAGATCCACGCATAGAACACATAAAAACAAAGACTGAAGACTATTGGATTGCTACATTACTGGATCCACGTTACAAGCCTGAGATACAACAACTGATCTTGCCCCAATACAGGGACCTAAAATGCAGCACTACCAAGAAGTGCTTATAAGGGACTTGTGCTCAGCCTTTCTGACTGCCAGCAGCAGCAGGGATCCCTATGGCATTTCCACCAGCCATGGGAGCCAAACAGCTGCTTTAAGGGGCATGGGTGGCAGCAGCAGTAGAGGTCGTCTAAGCCCAACTATGCAGGCTTTTTTTCAGCGGAAGCAAGCTGCCAGTCGTGCAGCAATCGCCAATGACACTGAGCAGCGGTACTCAGTCATGGTGCAGGAATACCTGAGCTCTGCATGGGACATCTGCAACCTGCAAAGCCAGGACCCACTGGGCTACTGGGTATCCAAGCTTGAGCAGTGGCCGGAGCTGGCAGAACATACCATTCAGATCCTTGCCTGCCCAGCAGCAAGTGTGTTATCTGAAAGCACGTTCAGTGCAGCTGGGGGCGTAGTGAGTGACAAACGGATTCGGCTTTCAGCAGAAAATGTCGACCGAATCACTTTTAATAAAATGAATAAGGCTTGGATCGGCAATGACTTCCAACACCCCTCTGCAGAGTGTACTGATTAGTCATCAACTGCTGCAAGGACATCTTGATGGGAAGAGCAAGTTCACAGCCTTTCGGCATCTCCTTCTACTCCTCACCCTAGTGGCTCTCTACCTCTACTCTTTCTCTGAGGTTTATAACTTGCAATGGAGCTGTGTAACTGGCAAATATTTTTTTACTGAGCACCCCCCTCAAAGCCCTCTGCCATCTGCTTTGAGGCCTATATCACTTGTAATGGAGCTGTGTGATTCATAATTAAGAAATTTGTATTTTTAGTAGAGAAATACATATTTTTTTGTCCTTTTGGATAGATAGCAAATGCTATGCTATCTGTATTTTTTTTTTACAGAAATACAGAATTTTTTCTGGCTTTTTGTGATTGATAGCAAGTGGGATCAGAATGAAATATCTTTATTTTTTTTACAGAAATACAGAAATGTTCTTTTTATTTTGATAGGTAGCAAGTAGGATCAGAATTAATTCTTTGTATTATTTTACAGAAATACAGAACATTTTCTGTTTATTTTAATAGGTAGCAAGTGGTATCAGAAATAATTATCTGTATTTTTTTCAGAAATACAGAAAATGTTCTCTTTTTTTTGATAGGTAGCAAGTAGGATCAGAATTAACTTTCTGTATTTTTTTTACAGAAATACAGAAAATTTTCTGTTTATTTTCATATATAGCAAGTGGTATCAGAATTAATTCTCTGTATTTTTTTTTTTTACAGAAATACAGAAATTTTTCTATTTATTTTGATGGATAGCAAGCTGCTATCTATGAAAATACACTGAAAATTTTCTGTATTTCTGTAAAAAAAATACAGAGAAATAATTCTGATATCACTTGCTATCTATCAAAATAAACTGATTTTTTTTTTATTTCTGTAAAAAAAATACAGAGAATTAATTCTGATACCACTTGCTATCTATCAAAATAAACGGAAAATGTTCTGTATTTCTGTAAAAAAATACAGATATTTAATTCTGATATCACGTGCTATCAAAATAAACAGCAAAATTTCTATTTTTCTATAAAAAAATACAGATATTTAATTCAGGATACAACTTGCTATCTATGAAAAACATAAAGATGTATGTACCATATTTTTCTGACCATAAGACGCACTTTTTTTCCTCCTAAAGTGGGGGGAAAATCAGAGTGCGTCTTATGGTCCGAATGCAGAGGTACAGGGGCATATTTTTTTACTT
>NC_092868.1:17796067-17797923 GCF_032062135.1 Pyxicephalus adspersus
GCCGCCTTCATGGGCGGGCACAAGTGCCGCACGCTGGATCTCAGGGGAAATCAAATGAATTTTTTTTTTCTTGTTTTCCCGTGCGGAAAACCTGGTGCGTCCTATAGTCCGGAGCGTCTAATGGTCCGAAAAATACGGTATTTCTTTCTCAAAAATACAGATATTTAATTATGATTCATAAGAGAGAAATACATTTTTTATGGCTATTTAGATAGATGGCAAGTGGGATTAGAATTCAATATCTGTATATTTTTTTTACAGAAATGAAGAAATGAAGAAAAATTTATGGGTTTTTGGATAGATACTAAGTGCTATCATAATGAAATATCTGTATTTTTTATCGATAAATATAGAATTTTTTCAGTTTTTGGTGATATTTTACAAGAGGTATAATTTAGGATGCCTCTTGCAATCTATCACAAAAAAAAAATAAAAATGTCTGTATTTCTGTAAAAAAAATACAGATATTTTATTATGATAGCAATTCGTATCTTTCCTAAAACCCATAAAAAATTCAGTAATTCTCTCCAAAAAATAGAGATATTTCATTCTGATCCCACTTTGCTATATATCTCCTAAGCCATAAAAATATCTATATTTTTCCTTCAAAAATCTAGATATTTAATTCTGATAGCACTTTGTATCGATCGAAAAGACCCTAAAAAATTCTATATTTCTCTACAGAAAATACAGATCTTTAGTTCTGATCCCACTCTGCTATATATCCCTAAAACCATAAAAATTGATGTATTACTCTACAAACAATACAGATATTTAATTCTGATAGCAATTCGATATGTATCCTAAAACCCATAAAAACGTATGTATTTATGTGAAATAAATACATATATTTAACTGTGATAGCACTTGCTAGATATCCACAAATGATAAAAAATTTATGTATTTCCCCACGTGTTCCACCAAGTCTGTTACCTTTTGTGTGGTTTCACTAGATAGTAGGTATGGAAACTGTGATTTTCGTTAATCCATTAATGTCCCAATTAGCTACAGCTTCTACACTGTCCATAGAGGTTATGGCCTCAACTTTCAATGTGGTCCACGCTCCGTACCAGGGCCTGACGCCTCCTACTGCCTGTTACTGCTGCCGCCTTCCCAGTACCCAACTCTAGATGCAAGATAGTAATGTAGTCCACGATCCGTCTCAGAGCCCACCGCCTCCTTCTCTTGCTTGTAAATGATGCTGCCACCTGCCCAGTACCAGACTTTAGATGCCATAAACAAATGCCGTCCACACTCCGTCTCAGAGACCACCACCTCCTCCTCCTGCTGTAAATGATGCTCCCGCCTGCCCAGTACCTGACTTTAGATGCCAGACAATAATGCCCTCCATACTCCTTCTCAGCCCACCGCCTCCTCCTCTTGCTGTAAATGATGCTGCCACCTGCCCAGTACCCGACTTTAGATGCCAGACAATAATGCCGTCCATACTCCGTCTCAGCCCACCGCCTCTTCCTCCTGCTGTAAATGATGCTGCCGCCTGCCCAGTACCTGACTTTAGATGCCAGACAAAAATGCCGTCCATACTCCATCTCAGCCCACCGCCTCCTCCTCCTGCTGTAAATGATGCTGCCCCCTGCCCAGTACCCGACTTTAGATGACAGAAACTAATGCCGTCCGCACTCCGTCTCAGAGACCACCACCTCCTCCTCCTGCTGTAAATGATGCTCCCGCCTGCCCAGTACCTGACTTTAGATGCCAGACAATAATGCCATCCATACTCCTTCTCAGCCCACCGCCTCCTCCTCTTGCTGTAAATGATGCTGCTGCCTGCCCAGTACCTGAGTTTATATGCCAGACAATAATGCCGTCCATACTCCATCTCAGCCCACCGCCTT
>NC_092868.1:17798332-17802266 GCF_032062135.1 Pyxicephalus adspersus
CCCACCACCTCCTCCTCCTGCTGTAAATGATGCTGCCGGCCTAGTACCCAACTCTAGATGCCAAGGCAATTACTAATGTTGTCCACACACCGTCTTAGTGCTAACTGCTTCCTCGTCATGCTGTTACTGCTGCTAATGCCATCCACACTCTGTCTCAGGGCCCAGCTCCTCGTACTTCTGCTGTTACTGATGCTGCCGCCTTCCCAGTAACCAGGTGTAGATACCAGTTACCAATGCAGTCCCCGCACCATCTCAGAGCCCACCGCCTCTTCCTCCTGCTTTAAATGATGCTGCCACCTGCCCAGTACAAAACTCTAAATGCCAGATACTAATGCCGTCCACACTTTGTTCTAGAGCCCACCACCTCTTCCTCCTTCTGTTACTGCTGCCGCCTGCCCAGTACCCAGCTGTAGATGCCAGTTAACAAGGCTGTCCATGCTGCATTTTAGAAAGTTACAGCTAGCAGATAGGAAAAGTTAGTGTCCTACAAAGCAATATCTCCAGTAGCTACAGCTTCTACACTGTCAACATAGGTGATGGCTTTATATTGTAATGCCCTCCGTGCTCCATCTCAGGGCCCACCGCCTCCTCCTCCCAGTACCCAGCTCTAGATGCCAGACTAGACTCCAGCTCAACAGGGTCTTCTTTCCCCGCTGATACCTCCAAGCCCAATCCCTTTCGTGGTTTCGCTACATAGTAGGTAGGGACAGATTGGAATCTCGCTCATCCATTCATGTCTCCAATAGCTACTGCTTCCACACTGTCCACATAGGTGAGGGCCTTCAATTATAATGCCCTCCTTGCTGCGTGTCAGGGCCCACCGCCTCCTCCCAGTACCCACCTCTAGATGCCAGACTAGACTCCAGCTCTACAGGGTCTTCTTTCCCCACTGATTCCTCCAAGCCCAATCCCTTTCATGTGGGTTCGCTATATAGTATGTAGGGAAAGATTGGAATCTCGCTCATCCATTCATGTCTCCAATAGCTACTGCTTCCACACTGTCCACATAGGAGAGGGCCTTCAATTGTAATGCCCTCCTTGCTGCGTCTCAGGGCCCACCGCCTCCTCCTCCCAGTACCCACCTCTAGATGCCAGACTAGACTCCAGCTTAACAGGGTCTTCTTTCCCCGCTGATTCCTCCAAGCCCAATCCCTTTCATGTGGTTTTGCTACATAGTAGGTAAGGACAGATTGGAATCTCGCTCATCCATTCATGTCTCCAATAGCTACTGCTTCTACATTGTCCGTAAAGGTGATGGCCTTCTGTTGTATTGCACTCCTTGTTCCGTCTCAGGGCCCACCGCCTCCTCCTCCCAGTACCCAGCTCTAGATGCCAGTTAACAATGCCATCCACACAACTCAGGGCCCGCCACCTACTCTTCTTGCTTTTACTGCTGCTGCCTGCCCACTGTCCAATACCCAGCTCTAGATGCCAGACTAGACTCAAGCTCAATAGGATTTTCTTTCCCCACTGATTCCGCCAACCCCCATTTCCTTTCATGTGCTTTCACTTGGTAGCAGGCCCTGAGACGGAGTGTGGAACGCATTAGTAACTGACATCTAGAGCTGGGTGTAGTGCATCTTTAATGACACCCCGAAGTGTGTAATCTGAAATTCGTGATTGAATGTAGAAGGCCAAATCTTCTGCTTCATCCATCGGTACCACACTTTATCGTACTGAATTTCTGTGTATGTTACCCCGGAACTGGGATGTGGGACAGCAGTCCCTCTGTATATGTTGGGGGGATGAGATGTGAAACACCGGGATATTTAATGGGAACCGAGAGGTCCTGGATGACCACATTGAGCCATGAAGTTATTCAGCTCAGCAGACGTCTTGAGACTTCTCCACAAAAAGTATGTGGCCGTCCTGGGAGACTCCATTCAAAGATCCGTCAACAAGGGTCTTGTGAAAATACTGCAGAATGATTACATTCGGACTGAGAAGCAGCTGAAAGGGAAGGGTGACATGTCATTTGCAAACGACACGTTGGGAGATCTCTGGCTGAAATGCACAATGCCTTAATTTAGCGCCAAGTGCGGTAAAATTAAGTGTTGTAACGGTGTTGGATTCAAAGCTGGTAAAGTGCTAGAGTACCCCATTCCTAATGTGCGCTGAGGGAATTTCTACAGCACCACACTGGCATATTTGCACCAATTGGATGTGATTGACTTGCACTTCCACTTACGCTTCAAGCTGCACTCCAGGGTTAAAGATGCCACCCACTCGAATCAGCTGGCTCATCGGAAGTATACCTGCATCCTGATGGCTCATATTGATTAGGCCTGGGGCATGCAGCAGGAACAGCAGAAAGAGGAGGCGGTGGGCTATGGACAGCATTGGTAACTGGCATTTAGAGTTGGGTACTGGGCAGGCGGCAGCAGTAACAGCATGAGGAGGAGGCAGTGGGCCCTGAGACAGAGCAAGGAGGGCATTAGAAGTTGAGGCCATCACCTATATGGACATGTCAAAGCTGTAGCTATTGAAGACATGAATGAATGAATGAACGAGATTCCAATCTGTCCCTACCGAGATCGGAATCTCATTGATCCATTCCTGTCTCCAATAGCTACAGCTACAACACTTCTCAGGGCCATTCGCCTCCTCCTCATGCTGTAACTGATGCCGCCTGTCCAGTTCCCAACTCTGGATGCCAGTTACAAATGCAGTCCCCGCTCCATCTCAGTGCCCACGGCCTCCTCCTACTGCTGCTGCCACCTGTCACTTGTAACGTATAACAGAGCTGTGTAGCTGGCTAAGTTTTGGACTGAAAGACCGCCCTCAGAGACCTCTGCCTGTCTTCTGAAGCCTGTGTATGGCTTGTAACAGAGTGTTGAAACCTGGTGGCTAATTTTTGGACCAGAGGAACCCCCTCTTGTCCCTCTCTGCCTCTACTCGGAGACCGTGTAAAATCCGGCATGTTACCTTGGCCGCCACATAAAATGGCCTTGCCACCAACAGCAAAAAGATTTCCTTATTTTTTTTTTTACTTGTAAAGTGTTGTGCAGAGCTGGGGGAGTCTTGACATGTCTTTTTAAATGTATTTATAGGCTGTAGAAGCTCTCCACCGACCCGAATAACAACCCAAATTTTTTTAATGGCGTTCAAATTCAATGTTCGATCACCCGAAGGCAGGGTAAAAAAAATACAGATATTTATTTTTATACCACTTGCTATCTATCCAAAAGGAAAGAAAAATGTATGTATTTCTCTACTAAAAATACAAATATTTTTTATGATTCACAGCTCCATTAAAAGTGATATAGGCCTCCAAATAGGCAGAGGGCCCTGATGGGGATGCTTGTTAAAAAAAAATAGCCAGTTACACACCTACATTGCAAGGTATTGACCTCAGAGACAGAGTAGAGGTAGAGGGCCACTAGGGTGAGGAGTAGAAGCACATGCCGAAGGCTGTGAACGTGCTCTTCCCATCAAGGTGTCAGCAGGCTGTGCAGTAGTGGACAACTAATCAGTACACTCTGCAGAGGGGGTGTTGAAGTCATTGCCGATCCAAGCCTTATTCATTTTAATAAAAGTGACTCGGTCTACATTTTCTGCGGAGAGCCGAATTCCATTGTCACTCACTACGCCCCAAGCTGCACTGAACGCTCTTTCAGATAACACACTTGTGGCTGGCCAGGCAAAGATCTGAATGGCATGTTCTGCCAGCTTCGGCCACTGCTCAAGCTTGGATACCCAGTAGCCCAGTGGGTCCTGGCTTTGCAGGTTGCAGATGTCCCATGCAGAGCTCAGGTATTCCTGCACCATGACTGACTACTGCTGCTCAGTGTAATTGGCAATTGCTGCACGGATGTCAGCTTGCTTCTACTGAAAAAAAGCCTGCATAGTTTGGTTTAGATGACCTCTGCTGCCCATGCCGACCTCTACCGCTGCTTAAAGCAGTTGTTTGGCTCCCATGGCTGGTGGAACTGCC
>NC_092868.1:17803630-17823611 GCF_032062135.1 Pyxicephalus adspersus
TTCCTGCAGAGAAATGCGTAACGGAACACATTGGAGTCCACCAGCCGGTAAGGGAGGAGCTCTGACGCTATCAGCTGTGCAATTGCCGCATTGATTAGCTTTGTTTTGGGGTCATTTGGGACATATTTCCTCTTGCGCTCCAGCATCTGGGGGGTGGAAGGTTGGATGCTGCTAATCTTTCTAACCACAGAAAGATTGGACAGTGGGGTAGAAGTTGTGGGGGATGGCAATGATGCCTGGTCTTGACTTAATTTACCGGAAGAGGGTAAAAGCTGCCCACACTCTGCATTCTTCACGTACCAATGAGGCAAGTCATAGTCATCCATCGTCAGAAGCTGCCTGTCACCACAGCTATGCCTCAACAACTGCGACCGCCACCACGACCACCAGCTCCAGAGCACCTTTCGGCCCAGTTAGATGTTCGCCCATTTGGGCATTTTTTAATGTCCATAGTGATGACAACACTATGGTCATCTGCAAACCGTGTGCTCAACACTTAAAACGAGGCAAAAACACAAACAAACTTTGTGTTGCATGAGCACTCATTTAAAAAGCCACCACCCGGTAACCTGGCGGGAACATCTGGTGAAAGCACAGAGCTCTGTGCGACCATCTCCGCCCAAGAAGCAAGCTAAAACTGCTCGATGTTCCTCCGCTGCCTTTCCTCCTTCTGCCACCAAAGTTACCCGTGCTGCTGCCAGCAATTTGAGTGGGTCATATAGGCGAGCATTACCTTTTTTTACCTTGTAGCTAATACGCTTCACAGTGTAAATATGTATAGTAAGTGGATTTTTTTATTGGGGGAGTTGACACCAAAAATGCAAGTACGCTGTGTGTGTTGTATGCAGCACTTTCCTTCAGTGGTGACGTTTGTAATATGCAGCATAGTATACAAACTATTTACTGCAGTACACACTGCGTCTGTGTGTCTGTCTCTCAGTACAAGTGTTATACTGTGCATGCATTTAGGGAGGGTACCCTGACTCTGGCTGCGTGTTTGTAACACACTGACTATCTATCTATCTATCTATCTATCTATCTATCTATCTATCTATCTATCTATCTATCTAACAGTGAAACACTCAAACTGAGTACAGTAGATTTCAGGACTGCACCAATACAGTACAAGGAAGCAGCGGCCTTTTGGAGCCAGTTTGAAAAACCAACCTGAACCACCTGTTTATTCGGCTCACCGAGCTGCTGAGCCCCAAATGTCTGGTGATATGCAACATGTTCATGTCTGTTGGATTCAAAGCTTGTTAAGTGCTAGAGTACCCCATTCCTAATGTGCGCTGGGACATCATAGAAGGGAATTTCTACAGGGCCACACTGGCAGATTTGCACCAATTGGATGTGATTGACGTGCACTTCCACTTACTCTTCGACCTGCACTCCAGGGTTTAAAATGCTAACCACTCGAATCAGCTGGCTCATCGGAAGTATACCTGCATCCTGATGCCTCATATTGATCAAGCCTGGGCCGTGCAGCAGGAAGAGCAGGAAGAGGCTCTGAGACGGAGCGTGGACAGCATTGGTAACTGGCATCTAGAGCTGGGTACTGGGCAGGAGGCAGCAATAACAGCATGAAGAGGAGGCGGTGGGCCCTGAGACGGAGCAAGGACTGCATTAGAGGTTGAGGCCATCACCTATATGGACAGTGTAGAAGCTGTAGCTATTGGAGACATGAATGAATGAACGAGATTCCAATCTGTCCCTACCTACTATGTACCAAAACCACATGAAAGGGAATGGGCTTGGCGGAATCAATAGGGCAAAAAGACCCTGTTGAGCTTGAGTCTAGTCTAGCATCTAGAGCTGGGTACTGGGCAGTGGGCAGGCGGCAGCAGTAAGAGCAGGAGGAGTAACACAGCCATCCACACTACGTCTCAGGGCCTGCCGCCTCCTCCTCATGCTATTACTGCTGCTGCCCTAAGTAATTCCTAAAGCCCATCGCAGACAATATTTTAAACATATATGACCATGCGACACTATCAAATGCCTTCTGGAGATCTATAGCAAGTAACAATCTTTTTACCACCGTCCCAGCTATTATGTAGTAATGATATCAAATCTATAGTATGTCAAGTTTGATCTGATGCCTGTTTAAAAGGTATAAACCTCACCTGGTTTGGATGGATATATTCTTCTATAAAAGAACTCAAACAGACCGAAAGGATCTTTGTCAGTAACTTCAAATCACAGTTAATTAGCGATATAGGTCTAAAATTAGCTATATCTGGGGTATCTTTTCCTGGTTTCGGAATGACACTTATATAAGCTTGATTAGCTTCACTAGAAAGAAAGGAGATTACCTTCTCGCAGATAATTATAATATTCTATGTGGAGTCAACTGTGTTTTGAAAGTTTTATATTAGTCATAGAAGAATCCATCCGGGTCAGGTGCACTCCTTGATTATAACGACTTCAGTGCTTTAATAATTTATTCAATCGGTATAGCTTTATCCATTAGTTCTTCATGTTTAGATTGAAGTTTGGACAGTTTAATCTCATTAAGAAAGGCTTCCATAGACGCCTGTGTTGTATTTAGCTGCTTACTATAAAGGGAAGAATAAAACTCCTCAAAAGCCAACAAGATTTTCTCTGGGTTTTGAGTCACCTTACCATCTTTTGTTTTAATTTTAGGAAGAGCATAATTTTTAGATTTAGGATTAGGTTTGTTAACTATTAACTTTTCTGGCTTATCCCTCCATGTAAAAAATTTGTGACTTGCCCATTTCAATGATTTCTCGGCTTTCTTTGTCAATAAGGGCAGCATGGTGGCTCAGAGGTAGCACTCTTACCTTTGCAGTGCTAGGTCCTAGGTTCGAATCTCGGCCAGGACACTATCTGCATGGAGTTTGCAGGTTCTCCCCATGTCTGTGTGGGTTTCCTCTGGGTACTCCGGTTTCCTCCCACAGCCCAAAAATATGCATTGAGGTTAATTGGCTTTCTCCCAAAATTGACCTTAGACTGTGTAAATGACATATGATCATGGTAGGGATGTTAGATTGTGAGCCCTTTGAGGGGCAGTTAGTGACACGATTATGGACTTTGTACAGAGCTGTGTAATATGATAGTGCTATATAAATACTGTGTAATAATAACATATTCAATTCAGTATGTAGGGCTTCAATTTGTAAGCCGTATTCAGGAATCGGTTAACTTTATGCTGCCGTTGTAATAAATGATACTCCCTCATTTTAATTTCTTTAAGTTTGTTTCTGGCTTTTTTCTGTTGGGTTCCCAACCTAATAAATTCCCTTTTAATATAGGCCTTATGGACCTCCCAAATATTAGCTGGAGAGGTATCTCCCGGCAAGTTAGAAGAAAAATATTTTAAGATCAAACTTTCTATCTCAACTTGTATAGCTGGATTTTTATAACAAGCTCTCATCTAATCTCCATCAAATTCCAGTCTGTATAATTCTTGTATAAGACCCCCTAATTTCACAAACACAGGATTATGATCCGATCAGAGAACTGAAAGAATTTTGGCTTTACAATCCAGAGGAATCAACTTAGATTGGATAAAAATAGATCAATTCGTCAGTATTCATTGTGGGCTACAGAAAAATATGTTTAGTCCCTTTAGGTGGGGTTTAATTATCACCAAATATCTATAAGATCATATTTATGCAATAAGTTTGATAGTCTATGACTCTTTTTAGGTGGATTCTGGTATTTAGGAGTACTAGTTTTATCCATTAACTGATCTAATGCTAAGTTGAAATCGCCAAGTAACAAAAGGGAGCCTTGGACAAAAGAATCCATTTTATATATTAATGAAGTGAAAAAGGAAATTTGGTCCTCATTAGGAGCATAATATGTTACAACTGTTATTTTCTGTCCTGCTTTATCACCTCTTACTAAAAGATATCTTCCCCCAGGATCCTGAATCACATCCTATGGTGAGAAATTAGGTTGTCTAGCAAAGCACAACATCACCCCACCCTTTTTCCTATCAGAGTTTGCATAGTAGTTTATAGGGAATCTTTTATGAAAAAACTAGGTATAGAATTAGCATTATTAGCATTACTATTACTCGGTAATCTGCTTTTAAATTTTTCCGCCCGGCCACGCCCCCTGACGGAAAGGCGCCCCCGCATCACAGCAGGATCGTCCGATCGCCACTGGAGCGTGGGGTAGAGGTAAGGGGGGCTCCCAAAGTTACCCAGAGTGTGACTCAGGGTTACCGCCTTTTGCATGTTTTTTCCACCCCGTCACACTCGGGATTACCACTAGGGGGGTTAAACATTGGACCTGTTTTTATTTGTACTGGCCATCTGGATCACCTAGGGGATGTCCAATCAGTGGTTATCAAAGAACCTCAACCAAGGAACAATAAACAAAACAGATAATAAACATGCCAGTACACAAGATCTAACTCCCATAACAAACTGGTTACCAGTAGGACCCTCAAGGGGTAATAAATCCATCAAGCCTGAGTTAGCAGAAGATGGATGAATAACTGGACGGGTGGGCTGTCTGTGTACACAGAGGTCAGGGGCAGTGCCTTTAAGGACCTGTGAAACCATTTTCAACTTACACATTACTATGCTGGAACATCCTCCATATTCACCAGATTTGGCACCTTGGGACTTTTCCTTTTCCTAAATTGAAATTGGTGTTTAAACGAACATGCTTTGAGTCATTTGATGTGGAAAAGATAGAAAAAAACAACAACTCTTTAACACCTGACAGAAAGTGATTTGCACACCTTTGACCAGTGGAAGACAAGACTGCATTGGTTCTTAGTTGCAAATTGAAAGTATATTGACAAGCTTTAGAATTGTCATATAAACAAATATTTGTATATGACATTATTATATCAATTTATATTTCCTATGTCCCCCAGTAGATTTTTTTTTTCAAAGGAATTGTCACCCTAACAGTCTAACTAGGACATTGTAGTGGATGTGAGGTATGTTAGACACAATAAATAGATTCAACTACTCCATATATTTCAAGTAATATCCAAAAATCAAATTTCTGTATTAATCATGGAAATGTGATATGTTTTATGGTCAAGCCACTTCTTCAAACCAAATCTATGAAAGATATATTCATAAGACAAACATTTTTTTTGCAAAATCGTTAGGCAAAATAGCCAGAGTCCTATTCCCAGATTCCCAAATTGACAGTTATTTACATTTTATATTGCCTCATTGTCCTATTGGTCCTAAGGTGATCCTCTTGAATGTAAATCTGTTGCACACCCTTTAAAAAAGCTTAACATAATGCTGAAGTGCCCAAAAGCTGATATGGTCCTCTTACAAAAGTCCTATTTGCCTCAGGCTGACTTTTGATGCCTCTTTACTCTATATTATCTATTCCCATAACAAACTTCCTTTCTTAGGCTACGTGTAAGGTACACACCTCCCCAGCGATCCCACAGTGACCTTCAGGGATCACAGGCAGCGTAGAGAAGACCGCTGCAGCAGGCAGCCCCACCGGGGCTGCCGCTGCTCTGCTCGTAGTGTGCCTCCTCTCTCTAGCGGAGGGATCTGTTCGAACGGCATCTCCAGCATCCCTGCAGAGGTGCACATTACTGCTGCACGCGCCCTCAGCATTCCGGCAGATGTGCACCGTACAGCACGGCCCAAGGGTCCTGCTGTAAAAGGGCTTGCGCCCTACTATGCGCGCTTCTTGAACCCCCCAGGAGGGGCAGCAGCTGGCCGCCTCAGGGTGGGGCATGTATAGTTTGAATTCCCTGTGGCCATATCGTCCGCAAGGGATTCATTATTCAGTATGTTTCACCCAATCCAATAGCGCCGGGTGGGGTAATGTGATTGGGCACTCTGCCCATTTATTTAGGATGTGTCATTAGCACTCTTGCCCGTTATAGCCTCTGTGTTATAGTGTGCTTGGGTGCCTTATGTTGGATGACCCTTTTGACCTTAGTTATCTTTTCCTGTGTCTTGTCATCAGCTCAGACTTATTACCAGCAGCAACCCGGTCTGATTATTGACTTAATGAACTCTGCCTGCCCTGACTTCGTATTGTCCCTGACTACACCTTCTGCCTCATCTTTTTGTACCTCGTTTATCGGATTGATCTTTTGTGTTTTGACCTCGACCTGTACCTGGATATCGGAATAAAGTTTGTTGAAGTGTACCCCGGGGAAAAATCTGACAAGTGTTTAGCAGTCCTCCAACATCTATCCTCAATCTGCCATGGTGTATTGATGATCGGTTGATCAGGAACCACCAATGTGCATTCGTATGCAGTAAAGCACAGAGGGGGCTGCTTGTTTGTTCTCCCACTCTTCTCTTCATGGAACAGAGCAGTGCTGTGTGCACAGTGCTTATTTGTTCGTCTGTCACTGGGAACTATCATGAAACATCATTTCCAGTGACAGTCACCTGATGTCTATGTGGGCTTTTATTCTACAAAAAAAAACTCTGAATACTTACTAATTTGAAAGTTACATGGGTGCAGCTGTTTCTTTTTTCATTTAAGTTATTAGTAGAGATATTATTACATTGTTTTAACATTTGTTAATGTTACTTGTTGGGGGATTTTTTACATGGCCTCTGGAGCATTCCAGGTTATGACCATTAGATTGATCAGATTGGACTAGGTGTAATCATCTGGTGGTTTGCTCAGCTTCATGCCAATCCATAAGTAGCTTCAGAAGTATGACTTTGGGTGGCTCTGGTGGTACAGTAGGTGCTTGCCATTTGGGAGCCAGTCTTTCACATCTTAAAATGCCCTAGTGTGTCTTTCTTTTGCTGACCCAAATATGGTTGGCCAGATTATATTCTATGTACTTCTCTTTGTTTTTATTGTTACACTCTTCTTGCATCAATTTATTATTATTATTATTATTAGCACTGTACAATAAATAGGGGTTGCAAATTACAGGCAGTGACAAAGGGGGAGAAGACACTCCCCCGAGAAGCTTAGAATTTAGGAGGTGGGGGAAGTAACTTACAATACGAGGGGAGATATGTAGTGGAAGGAAGTAGTAAGGGTTTCAAAAGACAGAAGAAGACTGGTAGGCAAGTTTGAAAAAAATGGGTTTTGAGTGCTCTTTTAAATGAGCAGGAAGTAGGAGCAAGCTCTAGAAAAGTCATGGAGCCAGGCGTGTGATGAGGGTATGAGTGAGGAAGTCAGTAGTAGATAATTGGAGAAGCAAAGAGAGCGGCTAGGGGTGGATTTTTTTTACCAGGCCTGAAATGGGACAAAAACTGTGGAGAGATTTCAAGGCAATGCACAGGAGCTTGAATTTGATTCTAAGATGAAATGGAAGCCAATAAAGAAAGCTACAAAGAGATGCAGCAGAAGAGAAGTGGTGAGAAGGATGAATAAGCCTGGCTGCAGCATTTATAATAAATTGTAGAGGAGAGAAAGTCAGGTTAGTGGAATACCAGAGAGGAAGATGTTATTGTAGTCCAGACAAGTGATGATAAAAGCACGTACAAGGAGTTTGGTGGTCTCCGGGGACAAGTAGGGGTAGATTTTGGAGATGTTGCACATGTGAAAGTGACAGGACCTGGACATGTTCAGAATATGAGGGGTATATGAGAGGGCAGAATCGAAGGTGATGCCAAGACAACGTGCCCAAGACATTTGTCAGCGATGCTCCCGCAGCTCCCCCGGATCCTAAGATGGCGCCGGCTCCATTGTCCCCTCAGAAAACGTGGCGTGCAGAGAGCTTGGACATGCGGCGCCAGGATTATGCTGCAGCCGCTGGATCCTACACCACCTCGGGTCAACATCACCACAACCTGGCTTCCACAAAACAGGGAGAAGACCCACCAGAGGCTGCATCCAATGCAGGGGTGAGTTTCTTCCCCCTCTATAGAGGGTTCCCCATCACCAGAGGCATATCAGGCAGGGGGGATTTCCTACTTCCTGGCCCCCCTTCAGGAAAGCTCAATACTGCATCCCATGGGTCTGCAGACCCCTCAAAGTTTATTAAACAAGGATCTGTGTACAAAAATCTGATGTGGGACCTTCATGGCAGCAATATCTTCAAATGTTACCCACCAGGGCAGATTTTCAGCAGCCTATAGCAGAAGTACAGTCTACCATGCGATCTGAAATTGGGGCTCTATGTACAGATTTACAGTCTCTAGCTGGGAGAGTGGGGGACCTCGATGAGAATTTACATCAAGCCAAAGGTGACATAGAAGCCTTAACTCATAAATCCCGGGACTATCACTTTAAAATCAGAGATCTTTATCGTCACTTGGAAGATATGGATAATAAAACTCGTAGAAACAACATTAGGGTCTGTGGTTTGCCGGAGGCTACCCAAAATTCAGATTTAAAGCTAGTGTTGCAAGCCTTTTTTAACCACCTGTTGGGGCGCCCTTCTTCACATGTTATCGGCATTACTATGGCATTTCGGGCCTCAAAGCAACCTGCCTAGGCCGCAAAACCACGGGATGTTCTTTGTCATCTGACGGGTGCAGATCTTAAGGATGAGATTATGGCGGCTGCAAGAAATATACATAATCTGGATTTTGATGGAGGTCCCCTACAGCTTTTTCAAAGCACTCTACAACAACAACAACGGAATAATCATATCCCCTATAGATGGGGCTTCCCGTTCAGCCTAACAGCGCACAGAGATGTCATATCGGCTGTGCTACGTTATGCTACGTTATTCCCTTCCTTTCCTTCTGCCGGGACTTGGGAATTTCTTAGCCCAAACTCCCAGGATGGGAGCTTGAGGACCCCCCACCTTCTTCTTCACCACCGTAGCAGGAGGTCAGACCCAGCCCCTCCAGATGGTGTGCAGCGGGGTTTTGTATCCCATACTTTTTTTGATACTGACATTTTCATACTGTTTATCTCAGGGAATGTTGTAGTTTTTCACTCTGTTCATACAATGTTTTAGCACTTTGTTTCTCCTTACTTTAACCTGTTGTAGATTACTGCTGTGTTTTGCCAGTACTGCTATTGCTGTATTACCCATGTTTGCCATAATATATGTTGAACCTCAGTAGTCAGTGAGGCTCCGCACACTTAAACTAGATGTCCCAGGAATTGATGCTAATTCACACCCTGCTGTTACTTTCATCTAGAAATGTATCTGACATGATATGGATGTGCTATCCAAATGTTGGTATTTAGATAAGAATAGGATTTTACTTTTGCTTATGGTTGCACATGATGTTACTTTTAGGCATTTTATTTCTTTGCCCTGTGACTCCTTGGGGAGTCCTGCACCGGGCCTGGTTTTTGGGGCGAGGTGTGGGACATCCCCTTGGAGCTCCTTTCCTGTTAGGCCACCGGTGCCACTCAATTTGGTTTCTGATGTTATCTCGTTTATCTGCTCATTGCTCTGGGGACTGTTGGGTCCTCGACCCCCTTGGGAGTGTTGGTACACCCGCCAGGTTCTGTTGTTCCCAGTGGTTCTTAGGAACTCCGGGGGACCGTGGGCAACGAACACCCCGTAGTTGTTTATATGCAACTCATTCAGGTTGGTTTAATGTATGTGTGTTTAATTTTCTGTTCCCCTGTCCTCCCTCCTTTGCTCCGATCCTTTATCCCCCCCCACCCAAAAAAGGGCATTTTGCACTGCTTCATGCTGCTATTCTGGGTGGAGGTGGTTTGCCTCCCTACCTGTTCTCCTACAGATAAAATAGTTCTAATCATATTGCATTTTAATAACAACTAAAACTTTCTTTCCCAATGTTAAGGGGCTGAATTCTAAAACTAAAAAGAAGTTGGCGCTCAGGGAATTTAAATGCCATTCAGCTGAGGTTAACTTTCTGCAGGAGACACATTATGATCACACAGGGACATTTACCTTTGCCTCCAAATACTACCCGCATGCCCATATGGCAAATTTTCCCTCTAGAAAGAAAGCAGAAAGAAAAAGAAAGAAAATTTTAATTAAGGACTCCTTTAAGTTTACACCAACCCGCTCCGTTATTGACCCTGATGGCTGGTTTATAATCCTACATGGTATGCTGCAAGGAGTCCCCTTGACTTTGTGTAACATCTATGCTCCTAATGTGGGTCAGCTGCTATTTCTCTCTTAGATACTGGCTTTACTGGAAGAGTTTACCCATACTTACCTGATATTAGGGGGTGATTTTATTGTAATTTTTTCCCCAACTAAGGATAGGCTGTTTACCTTCACATCCCCTCGGCCAACTTCTGTTCTGCAGCAATCTAAGCCTTTCGACAGCTCATTAGACTCTACCAAATATACAATAGCTGGCGCATTCAGCATCCAACAAGTAGACAGTTCACATTTTACTCCCTGCCTCACCACACTCACACTCTCATTGACTATATTTTTATTAACCTTCCACGACTGTGGAACAGTGTATCTGATGAAATACATACTATTACCCTGGTCACCTTGGATGTTTTTCTCGCCCCCTCTAAAACTAGAGCCTGTCATTGGAGACTGAATGACTTTCTCCTTAAAAATGAAGACACCAAATCGTCCCTTACTACAGGTATTCAAAAGTATTTCACTGAAAACAAGAGGTCAGTGTGTGGCTTTGAGCTCTCGGTTAAAACGAAACTCTAATTTGCAACACACTCTGAGCGGAAGCTACTGTCTGCGGAGGTGAAACTCATCAATAAGCCGTCACTGGGTCTCCTGCGGGAGATGACCTACCTCCGCTAGAAATTGAGTGAGGTTATACTACCACAAAGGTATCAAGATGCACAGGTCAATTCCTCTCCCATGGCCATCAAAGATGAACACAGGGTAATAAGATATGATCCGTCACGAATACCCACCTGTTTTGAAACCTATTACACTCAACTGTATCAGGTTGTGCATCAAGCGCAGAACTCCCTAGGGAGCACTCTACAGGAGAAAATAGATTACTACTTAGCAGAACTAGATCCCTCCCAGCTGTCGGAAGAGCACCTAGAACATCTCAACTGACCCATTACATCTTCCCTTTAATAAAGCTCCTGGTCTGGATGGTCTATCATACTTATATTACAAAACCTTTCCACCAGAATTACTTCCGCACTTAGAGGCTTTATTTATTGATTTTTTGCGGGGTAAACTTATTCCGCCTTCCATGTCTAGCTCTCACATCACAGTTATACCCAAATCGGGTAAAGATCCGATAGATTGCACTAACTACAGACGCATAGCACTACCTAATTCGAATCTAAAAATTTACACCAAACTGCTGGCCAACAGACTGTCTAAGCTTCTTCCATATTTAGTGCATGGGGACCAAACAGGTTTCATCCATTTTCCTCATGCAAGTGATAATACGCGAAGGATTATTAATGTTATAGATATTCTTAACAAACGTAAAACCCCATACTTGATTCTTAGCCTAGATGCAGAGAAGGCGTTTGATTGCCTTAGCTGGCCATTTATGTTTTCCACACTTGCTAAACTGGGATTTTCAGGACCTTTTGTCAGGGCAATTCCGTCCCTTTATAGATCCCCACAGCCTCTGTTAAATTGCCCCACGACTCTTTCAGACAATTTACTATTAAAAACAGCATATGTCAGGGGTGTCCACTGTCCCCCCTTCTGTTTGCTTTATGTATCGAACCTCTGGCTGCAAATATTAGGTCTAATTCATATATCCAAGGTGTTCGGGTAAAAGAACTATATGCTATATGCGGATGATGTGCTTCTTACACTGACACAGCCTGCTATTACTCTACCGAATCTGTGATCTGAACTACACTGGCTCAGTGAAATTTCAGGTTACAAGGTGAACTCCTCTAAAACGGAGGCCTTACCTTTACATATGCCAAACCTGCAACTCTCAGCGTTGCAAGACAGGTACTCGTTTATGTGTCAGGAACATTCTATTGCTTACTTAGGCACTCAGATAACGGCTACATATGGCCAGCTGTACTCTGGAGCTTCATAACTACTTAAACAAATGGTTAACACACCCCTTATTGATTCTGGGACCTATAGCATCAGTGAAAATGATGCTCCTACCTAAACTTTTATATTTATTTGAGACCCTCCCAGTGCAGGTTGTCTTTTAGACCCTGAAAAAGCTACAAGCCGGTTTTCTAAAATTTATCGAGGCACAAGCGCGACATAGACTCTAAGTCGGTTTGTACGCCAAGGGAGCTTGGAGGTCTGGGAGCTCCAGACCTGCTTAAATATTTTGTGGCAGCTCATTTACGCTACTTGCCTTTTTGGACCTCATAAACTTCTTCTACTATTTGTAGGGAATTGGAGGAATCCTGGATCGCCCTGATCCACCCTAATGTGATGTTTTGGAGCTCCTCCCTCCTGGCAGATAAGGATTTGCTTTCACCAATGCTGTTTACTAGAAATTTATGGCGGACTTATAAGATTAAATATAGTCTATCCTCCACAGCATTGGTACTGGCGAGCATTATTCACAACCCCCTACTGCCTGATAGTCTTACTAGAGGGATGTGGCAGCCCTGGAGGGAGAGGGGGCTATTCCATTTTAGGATTATCCTACATCCCGTGGAGAAGAGGTTGCTCTCCTTTTCAAGAATTCAGGCCCAATTTTACCTCCCACAAACTGCCTTTTTGTGTATCTGCAGATTAGACATTATGCCCTCTCCCTCACCCAGGCCTCTACAGAGTTTACAGTTTACTACCTACAGTTTACAGTTTACAGAAACTACCTCCTTTGAGAGCATATGCATGAATGATCAATATGCTAAAAGTCTGGTTTCTTCAATTTACCGCCTCCTTCATACAACCATTTGAGGGACAAATTCTGGTAAATTTGCATATATGAGCACTTGGGAATCTATTCTAGGCCGCACTTTGGACAGTGATGAGTGGTCAGATATCTGGAAAGCAGCACAAAAAAGCGTGATCTGTACATTATATATGGACAATTTATACAAAATAATATTTCAATGGTACCACACACTGGATGTGTTGCACAGGTTGTTTCCGACTGTGGACCCTATTTGCTGGCGATGTGGGACACAGAGGGGAACCCTGGAACATGTATTCAGGTATTGTTCCATTATTCAGAGTTATTGGGACAGAGTTCATAAGCTGCTTCAAGATGTGACCCAACAACAGCTTTTACTAGATCCGCTAAACCATTTATTGGGGCTACCCTTTACGGGCCTCCCCAAACTTACTAGTAAACTGATTGCCCATACACTGGTGGCAGCTCGCACCCTGATTCCAACCAGGTGGAAATCCACCCTGCCTCCCTCTCTAGAGGATTTATATACCCATATCCAGGATGTTCGCCTAATGGAATACCTTACGGCTGTTATACAAAACAAAGTGGATAGATTTGAATTGATTTGGGATCCATGGGACACCTACTACTCGCAATTGCAGGTCTAGGGAATAGTTGTGCATACTTTACCCTGGAATATCTTTAAGTGCACTTTTTAAGCAATCTTATCCGTCACATCAGTGTCTGTACAGAGGAGCTGACACTCTAAAGTCCCCCCCCCCCACTTTATTGCTCCTGATTGTTATTATGACTTGTTACACGTTTTTGTTTTTAGTGTGTGGTTTTTAATTTTTTTTTCCTTTCTTTCTTTTTTTGTTTGTTTTATTTCTGTCTGTTTCCAGCAATACTGGATGGGATTCTGTTTCTGACTCTGGACTCAATATTATCTGAACGTAGCATTTGCTACTTTGGACATGGACATATACTTCGCTTGATTTGCTCTTGTTCACCCACATTTTATTTCTTTTTTTCTGTATCTTGTCCCACCTCAGTGTCTGCTTTGTATTATGCATATTGATCATGTACCAGTATTGCTGTGTTCCTTGTTTATATTTACAGAAAATTTATTAAAAACCCTCGGGGGGGGGGGGGGGGGTATGATGAGTCCTGTTTTATCCAGTTTGAGTTTCAGAAATCTGTCAGCTATCCATGACAAGATTGCTAACAAGCAGCATGTAACCTTATTCAGGACTGAGGAAGACAAGTCAGGGGTGCACAGATAGATTTGAGTGTCATCAGCATACAGATGGTACTGCAAACCAAAGGAGGATATGAGACTACCGAGAGAGGAGGTGTACTACCGAGAGAGGAGATAAAAGAGAACTGTTCCAAGGACTGACCTTTGGGGAACACCAACAGGGAGAAGTAAAGGAGAGGAAGAATTTCCATTGAAAAAACTTGAAAGGAGCAGTCATACAGATAGGAAGCAAACCAAGAGAGAGCCAATGAAGCGCATGATTTGGATTAGAAGGGGGGCTCAACAGTGTCAAAAGCAGAGAAAACATCAAGGAGAAGGTGGAGGGAAAAGTTGCCTTGTGACTTAGCTCTGATGAGGTCATTGGCAACTTTGGTAAGGGCTATTTTGGTGGAATGAGCAGCTTGAAAGCCAGACTGGAGAGGTTGAAGGAGAGAATTGGTGCTCAGGTACAACTACACTGTATCTTGATCACGCGCTCTTATTTCTTTATAAGTGACATTGGTATCACCTATCTAATATACTTTTGATTACATCATGTCACTTGTCTTCATATAATCAATACCTTTGTATGCCACCCAATACCTTTCCTTTTGATTCTCCCTATTATCTTTTGACCATCTTGATAATACTATACTTTATACTACCTAACTTGCTACAAGATGTATATATTGGTATTAAAAAATGAAAACAAAACATCAGTTATGATTGTTATTATACCATACTATATACTTTTGTAATACTATTGTAATATACTATTGATTTTACTCATACTGAAATTTGATGTATTCATTTCCATCCCTGTAATACTCTGCCTATCTTAAAGCACACAGGATAATGGTTTTAAATCCCTTATGGCATAATTTCAACCCATGTATCCATACTGTATTAAGCATCATAAAAAACATTGTTTTTCTTTTTTCACTCTATCTCTTCTACAGGGGACCAGAGGTGTCCCAGGGAATCCCCTTGGGGCACCCATCTGGCAGATGGCACACACTGCACCCAAATACCCCGTTTAAGCAGAGGAGTATTCTCCCCTGCTCAGAACCCAGTGTTTAAGGAGTCAACTCACTGTTCCTCCCTTTTCCACCCTGACTGGGTGAGGAGTTTTAGAATTAGTTTTTTCATATTAGGGATTTTTACAAGTATCCCATCCTACTCCAACCCCTTTTATAAACACACCTAACCCTTTATATACTCCACACTGGAAAAAAGAAAAACGATCTTAAAACACCTCCCACCACATAAAATATTATGTTTTGTAAGTTTGTAAATTGAGTAGTTTTTGTTTTGTACTCTTTTTCTCTTCCTATTCCCACACTGTATTTTCAATTGCTAATGACCTTAATACATGCCCCCCAGGTAGGTGGGGAGACAAGTATTCCCTATATTCAGTTACTTTCCCCTACATTATGTTAATATAACATCCTGCCAGCCAAGCAGTTTGCGAATCGGCCCTGCCTTTTATGCTTCAATAACAATCCAAACCCTTCCTCTTTTTCACAACACTCGCAAGCTCCCAATAACATTTCCACACACTGTGGGCAAATTTGCCCATAACCTAGGGACGCGTATGACGCTTGCGTGATGACGTAAAGCGTCCATCCACCTCGCGAAATGCAGGCGGAAGCTGCCCATTACCCGTTACTTGATTCTCTACCGCGCATCCACTAATAACCAACCTTCCTTCTCATTTGAAGGATATGATTAAACTGTTAAAGTTTACGTCTCAACTAAAAATACCATCAGGGTCACTTCTAGTGGCAATAGATGTGGAATCATTATATAGCAGCATTCCACATCACAAAGGTATTGAAGTTTTTCGAAACCTTCTCGATGTGTTTTACCCTAACAATCCCATGTTCAACAAGTTCATTGTTTCCACCCTTGAATACATTTTGATGAGGAATATATTTACATTCAAAAATCAGTTGTACCTTCACACACAAGGGGTGGCGATGGGCACAGGGTCTGCTTCGTCATACGCCAATTTATATCTCGGCGACTGGGAGAGTAGATTATCACGCAACCCCAAAATACAAGTCTGGTTACACCATACTTTGACCTGGAAAAGGTACATTGATGATGTATTCATAATATGGACAGGTTCAAAGAAAGAATTACAGGATTTTTTTCAGGAATTACAGTACAATTAATTTAACCTTAAATTTACAATGAGCTTTAAAACCTATCAGGTGCTCTTGACACCACATTATTTAGGAAAGATTCAGCGGACAATACCATCCTACATATGCAGAGCACTCACCAGACCCGCTCAAAAAACGTATCCTCCTGAGCCAATACCTTGGCCTGAGACGTAATTACTCAAATTTAGAGGACTTTAAAAGAGAGACTTTTAGCGAGAGGCTATACAGAAAAACTTCTTAAAAAAGCTTATCAACAATTGCTCTCAATTGTTGATAAGGACTGTCAGTCACTCATTTTCCAACCTAGAAGCCAGCTACAAAACCCCAAAGTAAGACTGATAACTACCTTTACCAACCAACATAAGCAGGTACAGGAGATTCTACAGAAACACTGGCAAATTCTTTATCATGATTCAAAAACATCCAAATTCCTCAATCCCTATCCTAATACAGTAGACTCTCGACTATCCGGCCTAATGTGGCAGAAGGGCAGGCCGGATAACCAAAAAGCCGGATAGTCCAGAGTTCTATAAATACATTAATAAATACATAAATATATAAATGTACTCACTTTTTAGTTCTTGAAAAAATCCTTGATAGATGACTGCTTCACCCTTTTAGCCCTCTTCCGCGACACAATCTCCCTTCACTTACGCAAGCAAATGATATCAGCTGGCATCGCTTCTTTCTGCTCACTAATATACTGCAGCGCTGCCTCAATGGCCTTGAACCCTTGCGAATGTGGGAATAAATTTTTACTGTCATCTAAGGATGCCTCCTCCTCCTCTTCTATTACTTAACCTTGTGTCACCATTTCCACAATATCGTTGTCAGTTATTTCATCAAGTTCATCAATTCTGTAATGTCCTCTGCACTGACATCATCACAACCCGGTACTTTTTCCAGCAACGATAGAAGTTTACCGTTTTCATCTTTTCACTTCGGTTTCACACATGGGTTCAAGGTTGAAATGTCCACCTTCATGGTCCAAAAGAATTTTCCAAGACCTTACAAGTTATATCTTTGGAATCTTCTCCCATGCTTCGGCCACCCATCTTATGACATCTAGCATGTCAATCTTTTTCAGAGTGGTTACGTAGTCCTCATTATTATCAATCGCTGATATCAACGGAATCAGAAGGCGCCAACAATACTTTTTTTTTAGCATTTCAAGGATGCCCTGGTCCTATGGCTGACAAAGAGCTGTCTCATTGGGTGGTAAGCATAAAGCTTTGATCTCTCCATCTGTGAGTTGGTCCGTGGCTGGGTGCGAAGGTTCGTTGTCAAGAAGTAGCAAAACTTTTCTTGGAAAATTGTTGTCTTTCAAACATTTTTCTACTGTCTGTACAAATTCTTTTCGGAACCAGGTTTTAAAGATTTCTGAATTCATCCATGCTTTCTTTTGATGTGTGTAATATAGGGGTAGTGATTGCAGATTTTTCAGTTTTTTAAAAGCTTTATGTTTCTTTGATTTTTCTATTAACGTTAACCTAAGCTTGTGGTTGCTGGTTGCATTACTGTAAGCCAAGATGGTGACTCGTTATTTGCTTTTCTTGTATCCTGGTGCAGCAGCTTCTTTTTTTGATGCAAGCTTTTTTGTAGGGAGCATCCTGTAATTTAAACCTGTCTCATTGCAGTTGTACAATTGCTCCCTAGAAATTCCCCCCTTTTCAATAAGCTTACAAAGATAGTCCTTGAACATAGGTACAGCCTCTTTATTAGTCCTGTCGCTTCATAGCGCGTAGTTTCTCCTCCATAGTCACTACAACCTTTTTTCGTTTATCACCCATTTCAAACGTGTTCCGCACTTGCTGACATCCGAAGTGAAGAGCACGTAGCAGGGCAGGGAAAATCCTCACTTTGCATGTCTTGTCTTGCATAACTTGTGTTATGGAGGATTTAGGCCAGATAGTATGGAGGCGGAGTAGTCACAGGCCGAATAGTCGAGAGTCTATTGTATAACGTATAAAAAATCAGCATCCTTAAGAGATTAATTGGTACACATTCAGAAACATGCCAAACTTCTACCAACACACCAAGTCCAGGCACAGTAAGGTGTGCTAAATGCTTGGCTCAAGGAACAAAAAAGGATTCTTACTCCCGAATAAACTCAAACACCAAATTACTTGCACCACCTAGGGGGTTATTTACCTAATTTCATGTATATGTGGAACAATTTATGTAGGAAAAACCAAAAGAATATTCAGAAAGCACATATACGAACACCTATATTCCATTAATACTTGGAAAATGGTTACACCTATTAGTCACCATGTTGGTACACACAACATGGCTTTAACAGTAGAGTCATTTCCTTTTCAGCGTTAGAAAGGATTTCCCCTAATCTAAGAGGAGGCAATATAGACATAGCATTATTAAAAGCAGAAACATGATGGATCCAAACCCTTAATACTCATAAACCACCAGGATTAAATGACATGTTGTCATATAAACCATTACTTCAATAATACCAAAGACTAAACCTTAATTACACTTACTTCTATACAACTACACTGTATCTTGAGGCAGCTGCATTCATTGATAATATCCCCGGGACTAGAGGTTAATAACCTCTACTGCCGGGGATCACACATCTCAAGTGGGCCGCATTCATTGAGAATATCCATGGGCACTAGAGGTTAGTTAAGGGTAATTCCCTGGTAGGGAACAATAGGTTGTGTACTAATCTAATTTTATAAACATATTTATATAAATGTTCAAGATAACCAGCAATAACAGGAACACTAAAAACTTTCAAGCAGATAATGATTTTGATTGCCCCTTGAATGACATTTTCCTCAAACATATATTTTTAAGCAATGGTTTTACATATGAATCTGCAAGAAACAATTAGTAGAGATGAGCTGTGAAATTTCAGCTAGGTCCAATGTACCATTTAACCCCCACCGCTTTTTGTTTTCTAAACAGGTTCCAAGCCTGGAAAGGAGGCCATGCATTTTTTTACTTAAGAACCTACAACTGAACTGCACCCATTTTATTAACTGATACAATAGTTTTTATTATTAATTTGTGAGAAAATGAAAATGCTCGATATAGAGAAATGTTGCCAACTGACTTGCACCCATTTTATTAACTGATACAATAGTTTTTTGTATTAATTTTTGAGAAAATGAAAATGCTTGATTTAGAGAAATGTTGCCAACTGACTTGACAAAGATACCCTGTTAATAAATATTGGGATATAAATTAGCTAGATTTGTAACTGTAAATTAACCCCTTAATTTCTTGAAGAATGTGATTTCTTGCAATAATTTGGTTTAGGGAAAATCCACATGTTTTAGCTGAGCTGAAGTTGAAATATTTGCCAAGAAATTTTCAGGAAATAAAGACTGAAAATTTTTGCTACCACTATGGCCCAGTTATAATATTTAGATAGGCAGAAAGCTCAATATCCAGAAGATGGATTTCCCTTCAGGGGACGTTCCCTATTTACTTGCAGCGCAAGTGTTAACACCAGCCGCAGAAAATAGGGAAGGGAGCCACAGCAAGAGGAGGCTCAAGAGCTCCGGCGGCCAGGGGGCGTTAGGTCGGAACAAACTACCGGCTAGGCTGTATCTGGCCTAAAGCCGGAGTTTGCCGAACCTCTGCCCTAGGGTATTTCAATATATGAAAATGTATTATTATCATGATAAACAACAAATCATTTAATTAACCCAGTGTTCCTGGGATATTTGTTGGTTCTCCCATGATCATTTGGTGCATTTGGCTCCTGAGACAATGGCCCTAATTCATCAATAAAATCCGCGCTCGCTGGTCGCGCGTACTTTTGCGCTTCCAGCAAACCGGTTTTCCGCGGTCCAGAGTCGAGTGCGCTCGTACACTCGCCTCCCCACTGCCAGCCGGATTCCTGCCTTCATAATAATGAGCAATAGGGGTCGCGAATCTGCCAATTAAGGTGATTAGATTTCAGCTGCGCGATTAAGGAGGATCTGTTAAGCTCACTGGTGAGATCATAGCAATTAATT